>NC_091489.1:4754661-4904974 GCF_947461875.1 Haliaeetus albicilla | reverse complement strand
GGCAAAAACGCTGCATAAGATGATTTCTAATACTTCAACTTCTGATACTTCAGCACACTTTCCCCTCCTATATCTACAGTTTAAGGAGTAGATTTTAGACTGGGGCACAAGCCACCAGGTTACCCTGGTTACAAACAACATTGCGTTCCTTGAGTCCATCCAGCTTTAGTTCTTGCTAGAGACCCTTCTGAGAACTGTGACCACTGTGAAGCTGCAGGAAAGCAGAACACCTTGCCCCAAACAAGGCACTGAGTGAATTCTTCACTTAGAGAGGTTTACCATAGCAGTCTGGCACACTAAAATGTGTACAGAGAAAATGCAGAGAGGAACAGTGCAAAGATGCAGTTTCCACCTGAAAGGCAACAGAATTTATGAGATGCAAACAAAACAAAAAAAAAGAATGGGCAATTTGAACAAATACTTGCAAAGCTTTTATTTCAGAATTCATAGCATTATGGCTGTTTTCTTCTGAAAATTCTGCCATCTTCTCTTTGATAAAACCATTTGGTTGCTGCTGTGGGTTAATGAATAATAAAAACACAAAGTGGGCATGAGTTTCTTAGGTTGCTCTGTGAAGTCTACAGGCCAAGAATCTACTGTGGGGTAAAGAGGAAACAGTCACCTTTGTGATTCAAAGTGGAGACGTCTGTTTAGTTTCAAGTATTCCCGGGAGCCATCTGGTGAATAAGAGCAGATAAAATTAATTACCCTAAACTCAGATGCCAAAAGTCTGCTATGGCTAGGATTTAGACAGCACTAAAGGCATTCTGAATCTCAATCCCCATTTAAAGAGATACCCTATTTAAAAGGGAAATGTGTTTGCCTGTGAAATAGATAGCAACAATGGAAACTAGAGATCTTAACAGACAAAACAATGCAAGTGCATCTCTCCAGACACTGGTCTCATTGTTATTCACCCAAAAAGCCTAGCCAGTCTGAAACACTCACTCCATGTGCAGATCCTGGCATAGCTTGGACTCAGGGCACTTGTAAAAAGGCACTGATTTGCAGAGGCTTTGAAAGCCAGGCTGTTTGCGAAAGTTTTTACGTATTGATCGGTCCTTGTCAACACATACAGTGTGTCAGGCTCAAGGATCAAAGAAAGCGCTCTCCCTGAGTTAGAAATTCTCTGCAGCAGTGAGGAGGGTTCTGCTCAAGGATGTACACACAATGCGTTCGTAGAGCTTGGTGGCTGGGCACCGTCGCCTGTGTGTTCACTAAATGGCAGGGCACTGTGTCTCCCCTACAAGCTTGATGATTTCAGCCCTCACATGGCTGCAGTCAAGCAGGAGAGAAAGGAGAGGAGTAAACATGATCAATAACCACTTCATAACAACTCCGTTGCACTTCATTACCCGCTCATCAGGCATTGCTCTCATCTCCCGAAGTACACTCAATCTCCCTCCATCTCTGAGGGCGTTCTCGGCCAGGCCAGTGATTTCCATTCACACCTAATGCCCTGCCACACACCATCATTTTATGATTCTTGAAGTGGTTTTGAGACAGCATTGCTGCCAAAAAAAGCTGCCCAGACCTCTCCATCCACCTGGGTGTTTGTTCGCAGCCTGTCCCTGCCCTGTGCTGGGGCACACATGGACACGGGGTAGACAGAGTCTGGGAATGTGTGGCTGGGAACCAAGGGGACAGACTTACCGTTTCCCGCGGTGGTGTTGGACACTGTCAGCGCCATGGCCAATGCTCACTGTAACCCTGGCTCCACAGGGCAGTGACTCACAAGCACTGCAGATCTCCCCAGGCTGATATTGGGGGTTACTACCTCCTCCTTATTCTGGCTCATTTTCTACTAGGGCATAGCACATAAGACAACAGGCTGGAGAAACGGAGTCCGTAACTATGATCCCAACTCTAATCATCAGAGCCTATGGGCTCTTTTCCTTGCAGGAAAAGCCCATTGCAGCCAGCAGACACTGACCATCTCAATCCCATCCCCACCACAGCTTCCTCCTCTTTCCAGAAACAACGGCAGTATTGGGGTTGGTCTATGTAGCACCTTGCCCACCAGGTACCATATTCATAACTGGTCTTTCTCAGTGTGGTATAAACAACTGTGACCCCCAGGCTCTCCACTGTCACCCCCTCAGACTCTCTCCTTCCAGATCCTATTTTCCAGCGACTTCGGACTAATTCCAGCACGTACTGATTTAATCTTCCTGCTATCCTGGACTTCCAGTCCCCTTTTGACTGCAGCAGGAGTTACAGAGCTTAGGTGTATGCAGTGAGCGTGGGTGACCTTCCCACACATTCCTGGTTTTTTAATTTATTGCTTCTCCCAAGAAATATCAGGCAGGATTCTGTTGTAATGAACTCGGAGGTGACCCTTTCTCAAGGCCCAAATACTCAGGCATCGATCCAAAAGACGAATTTATCTAAGTCATACTCAAAATCAATGACAATTATGCATTTAAATGCTTTGCAGAGTTGGTCTTCTGTGTGTGATAACTATTGAGAAATATTTGGTTTTTTAATGAAAATCTACATTTTCCATAACTATGGCAATAAAACGATGGATTCCAGCTAAAGTTTTCAGTTTTCTGTTTTCATTATCATTATTTTCTTGAGGTCAGAAACAGAAACAAAGTTCTGATTAAGGAGAGCTTTTTCCAGGAAAAGTTACAGATATTTAAGCTCTGTGGAGAATGGAAAAGCCATTAACAAAGGATTGTGAATCTGGGAAGAGACTGTATCATTTCTGACCAAAATGAAACCGGTATTAAAAATGTGATCTGAAAGAATATTGAGTATACATGTTGCATATATTCATTAGCATAAGTGGTATATATTTTAGATCAACACTTCATTCTGAGAATTTTTTATTTTTATTGTTTTGTACAATAGTAGAAGGCACTTGGTTTGCACTGAACTTTAATCCACAAATGCCTGATTATTTCACAAGATAAATGTGATCCATCAGAAGTTCATTTTGTGTTGGCCTTCACAGAGTATTTTCTAACACTGCCTAAACACAGTATTCTATGTTTCTTGATGGAAAAATACTATACAGGTCTTGCTGAAAGAAAAGAAATAATGTGAAGTAGACATATAGCATGAAAAATCTTTGCTGAAATGTAGAATCAAACACATTCCCAAGAAGCTGAAGGCTGGGTACTATAATGAAGAGCATTAGGAAATATCAATATCATTGCCAGAAGAGCACACAAGAGAGAGAGAGCATCAGTTAACATGGAACAAATTTGTTCCAGAGACTGTTACAGGAGTTTAGTAACAATCAATCTTATTTCTATGAGTCTCTTGAATTTACTAGTATAGATACAGCCTTATTTTCTCAGATAGTAGCTTTTATTGCCCCTTGAAACATCACTCTAAAACGGCTCCTTCTATTCACCTTGAAATAATAGTGGTTTATAAATTCATTTGGAAAGCACAATGATTCCCATTTCCCTGACTTTTGGACTTGCATGTTAAAGACGACAGAATGTCTTCCCGGGCCCTAGGGAACATCCACGTGTTCAACAGCAACATGGGACCACAGTGACACAGGAGAATGAAAGTAAGAAGATAGCATTTTCCAACAGCTCACAGCTCCTTCAAACATGAAGTGTTTTTCCTTGGACCAGCAAAATCGACTTTCTTGATGCCTGAGTTATGTTAGAAGTGACAATGAAGTGTTAAGATCCTTTTTGAAAGGTGTTTGAGATGTTCAGAACCAGTCAGAAAAATGGACACTAGAAAGATTTGAATGCCTGCTGATCTTTGAAGAGTTTTGATATCTCCACAGCTGATAACAAGCATTTAAAGCTGGTCTTTAGGAAAAGCTGTAAAAAAATCGTTTACTTATGCTTCTTATATGTACTCATGTGTAAGAGTACTCTGTTCCTAATCGTGTTGTTCTTTGAAACAGTCCAAACAAACATCAACTCATCCTTAATACATTATTTTCTGAGCTTGGCTAAATAAGCAGAAGATAAATCTACTGGTAATGCAATTAAGTCATAATTATACAGAAATACATATGCAATTACTTTCCCATCCTCATTAAAGTTGAATGAATGCTTAGGGGTTTAACTACCTTTTAACTACAGAGCAAAAGAAAGTTAATTAGATAGTAGCAAAATTTTATGTTTTAACTTCCTAGTAGAAGTGTGACAATAACTGCCTTTGAAAAAAGTTGCTGTAGTTCTTGGAGAGGAAAATACAGCTAAACATTTTGCACAAAGAAATTAAGAATGCAAGCAAAGTGTATTAATAAAAATTCAATTATACACTTGTTGCATGTGCAATTTTCAACTAATTGCATTGCGGCAAGATTTCTCTCTTGGATAGGCACTACATTTCCACCAGAGAAAACAGCTCAAGATAGTATCTAATGAAGCTTTGTTAAAAGAGTGCGACAAAGGAGATTAAGTCTTGTTAAGGACATGCCAAATAAGGAGTTTCTGAGTGTCATGTGAGAAAGGTCCCTGAAGAACACTAGTGTGTATACGTGGAATTAAGTGCCTACTGAATTACATTCACCCGTGCAGACACAGGGTGCTCACACAAGTGCCACTAACATGGCTTTGACCAACTCACTTGTCCAGAAGCATGGAAGGGGTCCTGCTGCCAGGCATGTGGGAACAAGGATAAATTCTAGTAATGCTCCCAAATTACACCCTACAGTTAGGGTGTTCTCTTGATCCACAGTTATAAGTTTGTAGGTTTGGGGTCTCCGTCCCCTGCATAGAGGTGGTAGATTATCAGGATGGTACATTGTGCTCCCAGTAAGAATTTTACAGGAATTAAATTAAATCCTCTTAAATCCCATGTTAGAACAGCATGAGCTAAAGGGGCTGCAGCAGAGAATTTGGGGCTTCTCAACTCATTGCTGTTCTTTGGACGGTCAATCTGCTGAGCTAAACCCAAGGAAGGTTAGCTCCAGTGATCCCCAGTCCGAAGGCCCTTGATGATAGGAAACGCTGGACTCGGTGTGAGAGACACCTCTCACTTTGCAGGAGAGCCAATTAAATACCTGGTAAAGACTGGCATGATGGACAGGAAGAGGAAGAAGAGACTAATTTGAAGCCCCTGACAAGGCTGGCCACTACAGGAGTCTTCCCCAGAGGGACCACTGTAATTAACATCTCTTAGAGACATGGTTTGTCATGGACTTGTCTTTCCTTCAGGCAGAAAAATGCAGTACTTTATTATTCTTTCTCCCCTCCCCAGCTGGTTAGTTGGCTGATGAAATTACATGATCAATATGTCACACACAGACTAATCAAAAGTCTGGCTAGACAAAATCAGTTAGCATGCAATTACCTTTGGTGTATTAGGGATAACGCACTTCAGCAGGCCTTGCCTATGTTTTTAAAAAAGGCTAATAGTACAGTGTCACCTTTGCTTTCTTCCAGTTCCCATCCTGTGTGGTGGTGAGGACCCACCTCCCCTGTAAGCCCACCTGAGATGCAGAGAGCAGGCACTTCTCTGCTGCTCTTTCGCTTGCAAACTGTTTGCTCCCTGGGTGTGCAGTCTCAGCACTGCTAGAGTAGCAGCTTTCAGTCCACTTGACTTGCTTTCTGAGAAATGTATTGCACATCCTTTGACACCTAAGGAACAACAATAGATTTGTAATGGTGCAACTGGGATAAGTATCTGGCCCTTAGGTCTTGTTCTTTCTCTCCTCCACTGTCAAGTTCTCAGTCATCACCCCAGTCATCCAAGGTGCAAGTCTGCAGTTGCCTGCACCATCAGTGTGTTCATTTTGCCATGTCCTTTACCAGGAGGAGAGAACTTCCGAGTAAATCCAGAGAGGCAAGAAAAAAATCACAGCTCTTTTGGAGAGGCTCTGCTGAAAGAAGCAGCAAGCAACTGGGAGTTCCCTCTGTTAAATGTATACCCTCTGTGCCTTGATCTGGTGACCGCATCTGCACACAGGCGTGAGCAGCAAGCTGTCAAGCTGTTTTACTGGGATGACAGATGAGTCAGCCAAGCAGAGATGTACATTCCCTTATGGCATGTGAAGTGTGAGTTTTTCCACAGCAAAGAAGCCAGCAACCTCCTTTCTTCCCTCCTGCACCCCTGCCACTATCCATGGCTAAAAGACATCAGGCAACCTGTCCCAGCGAGCCTGGCATCAGTAAACAGCCTGCTGAGCAATTCCAGGTTGGAGCAGGATGTAGCTGTGATGGTGACAGAGGGCAGATAGGCTCACAAGGGTACAACATCCTTATCTCCAGTCCTCCTCACCTCCAGTATCTTGGGCTTATCCTCAGAGAAAAGAAGATCATTGGCCAAGAACACCAATGGCTTTTGGTGACACTGAAAAGAAGCCCAGATGTATCCGTGTTGCTCTGTACGGTCTAAGTCTTAATTTAAGAAATATAGAGGAAAAGCAGGGAAAGGCATTGTGTTACCACAGGTGTAAGGACAGTCAGCAGCTTACTGTGTGTCCGTCTGTCCTCATGGGGCCTCCAAGGCCATGATATGTGAGCTATTCCCTGGTCACAACTGCAGGAAAAGAGTAAAACATTAGCTTTGGCAGCCAGTTACCATGATGATTGGCATTCCTGGGAGAAAGACCTTCACAGATAGATAGCAGTAAGTCAGACAGACAGATTGTCAACTCGGGGTGTCCAGCTAGACACACAAGTACAGTGTCTCTCTCAGAGTCTGTCTCACTTCTAGCATGTTGCAGCCACAAAGTCATGACCAAAGCAAGTTTCCATCCCAGAGGTAGCTGCCAACCAGGAAGAAAGTTCAGCACCATAATGACAGTCTGAATGTTTGCCATGAGAAAAATGCACTTTATCAGCTGTTCTTTCCCATCGCTGGGAATTTACGGCTGAGGAATCATTCAAGGCAAAGCTTCCCAAAGCGTTTCAGGGAGGTGATGATCATGGTGAAGCCACAATTTTGGTACCATGGCTGTAATGATAGGGACAAAAAAATGGAGTAGGTGTGTGAGTGTATTAAGACAGTGGACTAAGAACTATCTGGTGTATATGAAGCTTTTTTATCACCAGAGTGGGATTTAAGTGGAAGCACAAGAATGGATATCGCTGTAAAAGCACCAGGGCCTGCCCGTGTAGATCTGGATGATCTCAAGAGTCAGGTAGGTATTAATCTTTTTTGTTCTGTTGGGTTTTGCCTATTTTTTCACTTTTTGCCCTTAAACACCTCAACCCTCAGAACAAAAGGTGACTAAAAGACACTTGCCTAACACATTTTTGAGTCTCCTAGTGATCCTTCAGGTGAAGTGCCTTCCTACTCCACCTGGCAGCACAAAGGATAAATAGGAAAGGCCAATCTAACATCTTTACACTGGCATTATTGCATGCATTCCTTTATTTTGTTTTCTCCTGAAGCTCACAATTTCAGCCTTTCAGGCTTTCGTCATTTCTACTGCATGCCCTCAGCCAGGGTGACTTGACCTTAGACCAGAAGAGTCTGGCAGAGTGAAATTAGTCTTCTGTTGGAGACAAAGAGCTAAACTGATTTGAGGAAAGGTAGATGACAGAAGCTAGTTCAGGAGATGTTTCTCTTGATTTTCTATGGAAGCAGCTTAGATGTTATGATGGATAGTGGTAAAAGTCCTCAATGACAGATATTTTCACATGCATCTTTCATTAGTCCCTTGTATTACTGAAAGCCGCAATATTGCTATACTTTTATTAAAGCAAGTGAAAGCAAACAGAAGGAATAAATATCTTACTCTAACTCTTATCCACTCTCTGATCCACCAGGAAATAGTTATTGCCTTTCAGAAGGTTTCCTGAGGCCAGCTGCCATCAGTTCAGAGGCTAAGAGCAAAGCAGCTGCTGGGCCACAGATAGATCATAGTCACATACGGTGTTAAACCATCAGCCTTGCTACAAACTGAATTTAATATATTGTCAAAAGCCACTTCCTACTTGCCCTCCTACTCCTCACATGCAAGTAGACATTTATCAGCGGTCACTGGTAGCTGTGAGCTTCAGTGGCCCATGCTAAAATGGCTCACACTGCTAAATGGCTTGTTTTATTCTAATAAAATAGCAGTTTTCTGGGCTGCTGGAAGGGTTTTGTCAACACCAACCTGCTCCCAGCAGTTTGTATTCCTACCACCACTTACTGGTGGCACTTACTGGTACCACTGCCTTGGCATGTTCAACTAAGCAGTTACCAGCAGTTATTCAGCATGGATACCATGTACTTCTCTTTTCAGATGTAATGCAGTCCAAAGAAGACCACAGGTTCAAGTCAGGAATGAGTGGGAATAAGATGCAGAGTATCAATTCTAGAAGGAAACACAAACAATTGAACTGACTAATATGGAAAGTGTTCTGTGTGGTAGTGTCAAAAAGGTCTTTTTAATGCAAGCCCTTTGACATTTTCCACTTTCATCCTTCACCCAAGTACAAACAAGGGAGAAAATATTGGTGCTTCCTGTGGCAGGAAAATTCCAATTCTCAATCTGCTGCTTTTGCTGCCTTTTACTCATGCTCTGAGAGATGCCTGGGTTGCTGCTTTCCCTTGCAGATCGAAGAAGGGATGAGATGCTTTGATCTTTCACATTCTAATGTATTAATTTGTTGCCTTCATCTGCACTGCAATGAATAATTTGAATTACAATTAGCAAATCTCTGTGCAGAGTCAGCACCTGGCAAAGAACAATACTAGGAAAATAAAGGACCTTCTAGGTGAGACATGATGAAAATATTATAAAGAGAAGAAGCAGCTGGGCACTTGGCATGCTTCTCAAGGAACGCGATGAAGGCATCATCACCACAAGGAGTTGTGACAGGCAAGCTAACATGCTAGTGTGATTGAGGTCAGAGCTATAAATCCTGTATGTCATAACTCATGACTGATACACATTTCTACTTAAAAGTCAGTCAGTTTGTCCGTCTCCCTACTCATTTGGAGTATAGTCACTTCTAAGTGCCTATTAACATGAGCAATGCTATGAATCTTGTTCCATTTCTGGGACAACTGGAGGAGGATGACTAGGATTTCACAAGGCTGCCTGCTGTCAAACGTTCACTAGGGTCATGGCTTCTCTCGCTGCACAGCCCATGTAGCAGCTCTGGCAGCTGACTGTAAAACCAGTTATCATTTATTTTTCCCTCCAGCAGCCTGGAGCTGTGAAGAACAGAGCTAGCCCAGTGAGTGACCCTGGCCTTGAATAAACAAGCAGAAGGAATGACAGTGAGACATGCTTTGCAGCCACAAGGCCCCCCTTTCTTCCCTCTGCTGTTAATCCAAAGCCTTTCCCTGGGGATTCTCCAGGGGATCCTTCTATGCAATGATGTCTGCAGAAACACACCACAATCACTACCAGTTTGGATACTGTCACTAAGAAAGCTGGGCCAAGAATATGCCCAGGCACAGAACTACTACCAGATGGGATGCTCCGAGACCAGACTGGAACTTAAACTTGCCAGAAGACCATAGAGCCTGGGGGAGGCGGAGTTGTAGTCCCCTTTACGTGTTTATCATCTGTGTGGGTCAGGGGTATATAAAGAGGTCACAACTGAGGCAACTGCAGGATCTCTTTTCCTGGAAATGCTGTATTCCAGAGTTTTCCTTTCTTAATACACTGTATCTAAATCAGATTGTAATAGCTAAATTTAATTTAAAATAATGTTTTCAAACAAGTGGATAATGAGTTAACAGTGACCATAATGTTCTTTTCCTTTGCCACTCCCCATATGAAATTGTGATATGATTCCCAAAAAAGCAACCTCCACGAGCACCCTACATAAATTTCTCATTCAGAGCAGCTCTTGAACCTGTGAATGAACTCTCAAAGGACTACGCAAGTCCCCAACGCAAGCAGATTCTCCAGCACGGGGTTGAATCAGAAACTCTTTTTTTTTTCTTAAAAAGGTCTGGTTTCAGCCTTAAATTCTGGGTCTGTTGCACAACAAAGAATTCACTGAATCAGACAAAGAAAATTAATTCTGTCATTATTTGGGCACAGAATTTCACACATTTTTGTGCATAAGCATTCAAAAAAGGTTACTGCAAGTGTTAAATTCAATTCAGTGTCCTGCAAGGGATGTGTATGTATGACTGCCTAATTATAATTAGAAACACAGAGTTTAAAAAAAAAAAAAAATCTTTTCATTATAAGAATGTAATTGTCTTTGTTAATTGCCATGAAGTTGCAGATCTTTTTCTTAGCTCTGGCCTCAATGCTTGTCTTTGATTTTAAATAGAGGCATTGTACTCCAGAAGCCTTGTTTAAATGATGTGGGGTTTGTACAGCATTTTTAATACTTTTCACAGTGACTACACATGAAAAAAATATAGATGTCAAGGTTATCAAGCATGCAGAATAATAGCATTACTGAGAGTTTTCTGTACTGTGATGCTGTGTCTGGTGAGAGGTGTAGTTTGGAGGCCAAATCCCCCATTTTGCTGTAGGGATGGGGCACCAAGCATTTCCTTTAATAAGCAAACTTGACTGCAGTCCAGGACACTAAAGATGGATTCACCTCATGTGGCCTTTGGTCAAGGAACATGAGCACACTCATCTGAGTGCTGGTATCAAAGCAAAGCTATCAAAGCTGTATAGGCTATACCATAAGGACCTCATCAGAACCCAAATAAGCTCTTATCCATCCTTAATGGCTTTGTGAGATGCTTCAAATGTGCATCTAGGGATTCTAATAATCTAAATCCTATTTATTTAGCTTAGTACTTCACCATAAAATAGGACAGAAGGCACCTAGAAATAAATTCAACCCAAATTGGAAAAAAAGAAAATTCTCTGTACAGAAAAGGAGAGTAGACCTGGTGTGTCCTTCCACTGCCATGCAGAAAACCTTCGATTTAAAGCAGCATTTAACACAAAACTATGCCAAAGGCAACCTGAAGATGTTCTGTCATATCTCATTTATGCTCGGATGCCACAATAAAAAGGAAGAATTCCCTGTCAGCACAGCGGTCCTTCTCTTTCAAAGGCTAAACAAAAATCACCGAGGAATCGGTGTCATTGATGAAGGCTATATGTGAAATATCCTTCTTTCTGGCCCTGTGGAAAACGCCTCTCTTCAGACAGCAGAAAAACAGTAACAGAAATTGTCAGGTTTTGCTACAGATATCGGTGATTTTTGTGCCGCAGGAAATGGCTGGCTTGCTAATTTGCTTTCAGTTATCAGGTTGGGGGGAGACTGGCTCATGAGTACTGACAAATTAAACTCAACATATGGTTGCAGCTCCCCACTGTATGCTTGCCCCACTCTCAGGCGTTGCTGGAGCAGCAGTGGTGCACAGGGAGCTACTCCTGGACCTCTACTTTATAGCTCATAATATTAAACCTATGATACAAGGAGAGACTGTGAACTACTGGAGTTCAGCAACACTTTGAGAAGGAATCATCACCTCGAGAAAGAATGAGCCATTCTCCAAGGTCCAGCTGCCATTTCCCTCCCAAAATACCACATATAACTATTTTCTTCTTACCACCGAGGAAAGCTGTGGTATTCTTGTCTCTAAATATTTCAGTGGAAAGGAAGTACTGCGTAGCTTCTGTCCAATTCATTTCCATCAGACCACCAGCCAGGATTTGGTTGAAAGACTGAACACGGTGAATATGGGACAATGCAAATGCTAAGCTGAGCTAAACTCCGCTGCGTTTGAATAGCGGGGGCACCTGCTATGACTGTGAGATGGAACAATTATGTTAGTCCGCTAGAAAATATTTTGTATTGAAAATTATTCAAATGCTGTTGTGTTATCCATCAGGAACAAATCTGTGCCAACAATGTAGATTTCTCCTACGTCCCAAATCTTGCTGTTTGATGCATTGCGAAAACATGTGTACGCGCGTTAAGCTGCCAAGAGTACTTGTTGTAAATGAGCAAGCAGAGTTAGTGTTTCATCAGCATGTTTGTTGGCTGTCAGGGGAAAAGTCCTTTGAAAGGCTTTGGGAACAGAGATTTGGAGAACCTGCTGACATTTTTAGGATGCGAGAGGAGAGATTACTGAAGACAGGGCCTGAATAAACAGTCTGGATTTATGCTCAGATATATTTTTCTATGAAAACTCAACCATATCTTTTCTTGTCACTGCACTGATTAATTAGCCTGCTTTTTTATGTCAAAACTGATACCCTTTCAAAACAGTTTTGCTGATAATTTGGACCCTTCATTGCTTTGCAACAGTTAAGAACTGATGACAAGGATTATGAGAGCTATCCCAAAGCAACCTCTTCTATGTTAGCTTTACGAGAGGACACAGTTTGGAGATTTTAAGGCAGCAAAGGATGGTTTGGCTCATTCTACATAATCTTAAAAAAAATTTCTGGCACTGACATCCCTTAGAATTTTTTGCTGGAAATGCTGGTAGGGAAAATTTGTCTTAGCCCTGAATGTAAATTCAATAACTATGAATCAGAATCTGGAAATTTGTCCCTTAAACTGTCTCCTCAGATACTTGATCTCTGCCTGTGAGCAAGAATGGACCAAATGGGTTTGAGTAGTCTTCTCCTCTGGGCTTAGTTGTACATGAGTACTTCCAATACCCTCAGTTCCTGTCTCGATTCCTTACTTCTAATGGTATCAAAATAAGGTTTGCATGATGTCATGGCTAAAAAGGACATTCAAAAATCCCACTAGACTGCAATCAAAACATCCTGATTACAGTCAGATTTATTCTGCATTAATTATAATATAGTGCAAACTAACTTCCTGCTCACTGCTTTAGTCCTTTTAAAAAAATAATCATCATAACATCCAGCAATAACAATGCAACAATCATAAAGCAGTTCAAGGGTCATTTCAGAGTCCGCCTGGCAGGCAGAATGACCACCATTTTTTAATACATACATTGTACATCTGAAGAACAGATCTGAAAATCCCCTGAAATTAAAGGGGAAAAAATCTTTTTTCAATGTGATTAAATGAACAAAATGTCTACATCAGAGTTGGAGCTAACAACATTAATAATGACTTGAAATCCTAGCCCAACTGTCTAGCCATAAATAGCCATTCTGTCTGCCACACTTTTTTAACAATGTGGTAATGAGCACTAGCAAGTTATTAAAACGCTATAATAGGGAAAATATAAAATACTTTGCATTTGCTCTGTCTTGTGAGCCTGTGAGGTTCCCAACTGCATAGGCTGGTTCTCTACGTGGCCAGTTATCTCACAGGGTCTTGGTAAATGATTGTGGTGACCTGCTTTCCCTCCTTCTCCCCTGCTATCTCCCTTGCTACCCATTTCTCCCCTTCTCACCTCAACAGTGCCCTGCAGTAAGATTGGCAGAGTGAGTGTGTAACAGCATCTTAGTCATTTTAGGGGAAAAAATCACCTCCATGAGCACAGGGCTCTGCCCAAGCTGATAGTGACCCCAGCTAAGTGGTATGGGGACGGTGTGAGAAGTTGAAGGGTGTAAGCTATCATTTGCATGTGGAGAGGAGACCTCATAGGGAATTGGAAAACAGACAATTACTTTCCTAAAAAGCTCAAACAAACCACCTTTTTTTTTTCTTTCTTTTCCTTTATTTTTCTTTTTTGTTTTTCTCCCCCCCCCCCCCCCCCCCCCCCTTTTTCTAAGTTCAAGAAGGTCCATTTTCATCCTGGAAGTTTCTGAAAAGGAACTGCCCTATTACCACAAAACTGCTTGTCTTGTTCTTCTCCTTGACAATAATTCCTCTCCATGTGGTGTTCTCATGAGATTTCCCAGAAGGGAATCTTGGAGAACTGATCTCAAACATAATCTCTACCTTAGGAATCAGCTCCTTTGCTGTCACTCATACCTGACGCGTTGAGAGAGCATCAGACTGTACCTTCAGGCTTACTCACATTGATGAAGAGACCTCTCGAAGTTCCCCTGTCTTCCACAACAAGATAAGGCTTTTTAATCTTTTAGGTCCTGTCTCTGCTCAATTACCTCTCATGCCACAGGAAAGCCCATTCTGGGACACTTTTCTTGAACATTAAAGAGGCAGATCTCAATATGACACAGAGAATGTATGATTTTAAAAAATTAAGACCATTAAAATATTCCAAGAGAAGCAGAAACACATTAAAGTGCATTTGCAAGGAACCTATTTATGACTGGCATACATACAATCAAAAATTGCACTTGCTGGTGAATTACTTGCATTCCTTTTTTCCTACTACAGTTCCTCTAAGCAGTAAACTTGGGTCTATTGAAGCTGTCCTTTCCATTTGACAACTACTTCGACACTCTGACTAATGTAATCAGATATATTCAGAGAACTACAGAATGTAAAGGCACTGCCATTACAGCCAAGCCTGTGGATGTATTTTTGCAAATTATATAGCAAAACCAAGCAGTAAATCAGTGTCTGATTAGCTCTGGGATTTGAGGAGGTTCTGATTTGAAAACTGATGAGAAATTCCTCTCTGGAATGATAAATGGGCTAACTTATAAGGTCTTTGTTAGTTTTGGGGAGAGCAGACTGTATTATCTTCCCAAATCACAGCTGTCCCATGGCAGTGGTTAGGGGCTGGAATATCTTGTCATGTGTTTTAACTCCCAGGGGACATCGGGGCTACGTTACACTGCAGAAATACCTCAAGGATGGACTGGACAAGGCAGGACCTAAAGCAGCAACATTCCCCTGTCACTACAAGGGCAGTACCTAACGTGATGCTGCTCCCAGGGTCTGTGGATAAGTCCTTGCCCAAGCATCAACTTTGGCACTAAGTGTGCCAGGGCTCAGCAGTCTGGCGTCTAAGATATCCTGGGTCTCGGCTCAGTCTTTCCAGCCCCTCCTGGTACTCAGACAGCAAACTTGCAGGACCTGACACCATTTTTGTTTTCTGTTTATCCAGCATCTAAACACACTGGGATGCGGCTCCATACTGTAACACTGCTATTAATAATAATGAAAGATGCAAATTACCCCTCAGGCTTCCCCAAAGCCAACGCTTCCCTGCAGTCAGAGATCACCTCGCCTATCACAACTAAGAGATGATTCACCGCTCTTATTTAAAGATCACATGCCAGTTTAGTTTTCAGTTGCTGACATTTTACCCTATCGATATTTTCTCATTAGTCCTCCCTGGTTTGGTGTCCATGGCGACAACTGCTTTTCTTCTGTAGCCAGAATCCCAGTGCCAGCGTGGGAGTGCTGATGAGACCCCTCCGACTTAGCAGTCACTCACCCTTACTAAGAGGGGCTGATCTTCCCCCGTGCTCAGCACCTGGGGAACCATGCAAGATCAAGGGAAACGAGGAGGAGGCACCCCCAGCTAGCTGGGCTTATTCATTTAACAAGCCAAGTTCAGCATTAACACTTCAGAGCACATTCAACAGCCTCGAGCGTGTTTTGGAAAAACAGTGGAGACAAACCGTGTGTGTTCACTTTTACCTGCTGTATGCTGTTAAATAGTCAATGGAAAGGAAGAGAGAGGAAGAAGAAATCAAATATGAGCATTTTATAGTGCCTGCTTTAGTTCATTGGACTGACAGAATTTCCACTTACACTGGACTTTAATTAATGACAATGGACGAGTTAACATAACATTGCAACTGTCTTTTCTGTATTTTTTTTTTAGTTATTTCAATGCATCTCAGATGCTCACTGCTCAGAAAAAGACCACTTCGAAAATGCTAACACCTCCTGCAATGAAAAAAAATTAAGAAGTGTTGATCAGAGTTGATCTGATCAACTCTGCAGGATCTCAGCTAGCCAGTCAGCATCATTTCTAGCTGCGCAAGGCTTTATAACCAAAGTATCTCATTGCCTTGTCCAGAATATATTAATGTTCAGATGGGTAAACTGAGGCATCAAGAAATTGAAATTAATTATTAAGTGAAGGACAGAACCCTGAAGGTGCAATTCCCAGTATCATGCTGTTTCATCAGACTGTTTTCCTGTCTAGCAGGCATTCTTAGAGGATTTCTGAGATGTCAAGAATAGAGCAGCCATCACATATTAACATAAAAGATTTAAAGCATGTCTACAGTAAAGGCAGTGATTATAAAATGCTGTTCTGTACATGTGCTCTATGAGCTGGAGCTACGACTCCAGCAAATGCATGACGATTTTACCAAGACTTGTTAGACTGTGCAATGGAAATAACTCAAGAGAGAGTACATGAGCCATACCCATGTCACTCACAGCCCACCATTCAGCTATTCCTCATGGATTCCCCTGCAGAAGGAGAAAGAAAGTAGGCAGTTCCATTTGTAAGGCAGTAATACTCGCCCTGCTACCCGGAACTGCTAGCAATATTTAGAATGTCTGAAAAGAATTTCTGCCAAGCATTCAAGGAGAATGAAAATATAAAGAGACATTTGTAAGAACAGAGGCAAGGGGAGTAAATAGTTTCTTTCCCTTCTCTAACATGCTCTTCAAATGAATTTTGGATTTGAGGAATGAATTTACAACTGCAACAGACAGCAGCCGGACCGGGGCAAAACTCAAACGCAGAGGTTGGTACAATGTGTAGCTACCCATCTGCGGTGTCCGAACGGGGGTGCACGCAGTGTGGGAAA
Source organism: Haliaeetus albicilla (assembly GCF_947461875.1). Lineage (NCBI taxonomy): Eukaryota > Metazoa > Chordata > Aves > Accipitriformes > Accipitridae > Haliaeetus > Haliaeetus albicilla. The sequence goes on along the minus strand of NC_091489.1, from coordinate 4,888,557 downwards.
TGCACAGGAAGAATTAGAAGGTTGTACCGAGCTGCAGAGCTACAACCTGGCTGGGGTCACGGAGAGGTGCTGGCACAGCGGGAGGACTGTGGTGGATGGTTACACCTCCTTTCATCCACCTGATAAATCTCCTAATCTTGGATGAAGCAACACTGACTTGGGAGAAATGAGAATGGCCCAAAATCCAGGGAGGGGAAGGAATAGCAAAGAGAAGACCCACGAAACCATGCAAGAAGGTGAATTGCACTGAAATGTTTTGTGAATCAGGGTCTCTGCCTCCTGTTCTTGCTCTTGACTTTATAATACGTGATGTCATTTTCAAATTGATTTGATTTACCAGGGCATGTACAATACTTCATAGCCCTGCAAGTGCTTTAATTCCAGAGCAAATACTGTGAGTGCTATAATCGCTCATCTGACTAGGTAATTATACTTACAGGAGATAAAACAACAGTTTTTATATTTATATGTCATGCCCAACACAAGCAAAGCCTTTCATCGGCTTGCAAATCCTCATCTGTTACTGAACCAGGGACTTTGTGCAATTGTTTCAGTCTTCGAAGAGCTAAATGAGGCAATCAATTAGCTCAGTTCTGCCAATTGCATAGTCGTCATACGCCCTACTGTGAAAATCAAGAGAGTGATGGTGCTACTGGAAATCGGAGAAACCAGCAAGTTGCTGGGGTTTGGGTAGCACCAGGTAATCAACACAGAATGAGCAAATGGGAAACCAGGTGCAGAACAGCATGAGAAAACATGAAAAGGTTTGTTATTTAAGGGAAAATAACAAGGATAGCCGGAAACAATAATATTTTCAGGGGTAATTCATATTTGTTGCAACTTGGGATGAAAACAACTTCAAAAAGTCAATATTTCCCATTTCCTGTGGAACAGGTGTGAACTATGTAAATATTTTTGTTTCATTTCAAACTTTGTTTAAATAGGGAAGTTTTATGGCAACATTTACATGTCACAATGTTGCTTTACATTATAAATACTCACAGTGACTGTGCAACATTCATCATAAATAGTAACATTCAGGTTTTAACAGAACGTAAGTCATTTTAGCAAAAGTCAAAATAAAGCCTTTTAGCTTGTTGCAGTGAACCAGCAGCAAGAGGAAACCAAAAGTTTAGAGTACACATTTCGGTATGCTGCAGTCGAAATCTAAACATCCCCACAAAATGTTAATTTATAATTTTAATGGAAATCAGTTAGAGGGGTTTGAAAGGGAAAAGCAAAACAAAAAGAACAGAGTTTTCCATTAGAAATACCAGACTCCTAGGGAGCTGAAATTATCCCAAATCTTCCAGTGCTCGTCTCAACCAGTGAGCACAAAGCAGCTGAGAGCTGCCAGCCTTCTAGAGGGATACAAGGAGCACACAGAAATCCTAACTCTTATTTATATCCGTTATTTTCCATAGTTGACATATTTCAGGAGAGTGAGACTGCACGCTCATGCCAGGTCTTGCAAACCTCTGCTCTCCTCTATGGGAGTCGCTCTTTCAGACTTTTAAGTCAGGTTCGAAATGCGGCACCTAAAAGTTCCCCCAAAGCCATGCTCTGTCCTCAACAGCAGCAGCATTCGGAAGTGGCAGAATGCAGTAAATAAGCATTGATGCCAGCCCATCACATTCTGCTATTACAACTAATTTAGTTCTTTGATGTTTATATTGTTGCTGAAATTAACTTAATGAGTGTTCACTTCACTAGAGGCATAATCAAATATTAACAGCTGAATTGGATGAAACTCCCTTCCAGGGCTCACCATAGAGAAAGAACTGGGTCTGTAAGCAAGAAGGATCAGATGAACATCAGCGGGTGGGCAGAGATGACTAACAGTGAGGAGGCAGTGAGGAGCCTGTGTGAACTGGAGCGGGTGGCAGCGGGAAAGCATTACCCAAGGGGAGCTTTTTGCTGTTTACCCTGAGGGTGCAGCCTGGTACCTTCCTTCTCTGAGTCGTTTTGAGGCAATGGGGATGTTCCCCAAGCAGCTGGCTGGTGAAATCTGAGGGGCAGGAGGAAGAGGCAGGGGTGTTTCTCCTCCACTCCCTTGGCTGCCTAGTGAGTCTGGTGTTCCCTGCCAAGAGAGACGACCGACTAGAGACTGGCAGAAAAAGCCCTCACTCCTTTTAAGCATAAGACTGTTTGCCAAACCTGACACTTGCCTTTGCTTCTGTTTCTGACTTGTCTTGCCGATTTTCTGAAGCTCAGTTGCAAAGAAGGTGGGAAGTTTTGCTTCATCTGGAGTAATTCCTTTTCATTATTTTTACCTACTGAGAATAAAACATGGTCTGCTGAAGGCAACGTGGTTTAATACAAAAAAAGAGAAAAACTAATTAAGTAAAAAAAAAGGTGCATATCAACTTTTGCTGGAAGGACAGATTGTGCAAAACAAACAGGACCATTTACTGGCTGTGCAGGTTAAATAGCGGTGCTTGCTCTTGCTTTACAGAAATACAACCATTTGAAAAAAAGAAACTTTTCTTTCAGCTTGAGCAGCCCTTCCTGATTTGGGAATGAAATAACTATAGTGTACCAGCATCTTTCTGTTTCTTAGTAACCATGGAGCCAGGCTAATGCATTTAATTTCTGTTATGTCTCCGTATTTCTATTCCCATTAGACAAAGACCACAGCTCTACTAGTAACTCAAACACACATGCAGCATTTAATTTCCACAAGGATGTTTTGTCTGGTCTTGCAACAATGGCAAACGTAGAAGAATGTCTTTGCTCCCAGAACAGTTTGTTAACTCGATGTGCATGTGAGCCTTTCATAAAGTAGGATGGATTTGCAGGAAACATTGTGTCCAGCTGAGAATAGAGACCCTTCCTTAATTAGCCACATCCAGCAACCCTTGAGGAACAGGGTTGCAGAAACCATAAGACTGATGAAGTTCAGGAAAGGGACACCACAGATTACATCCTTAAGCATCACAAGATAAAGGTTTATCTACCAGGAACTGGGCAGGCAGGACCTAACCAGCAGCAGCAACGGCATGGGCTCAGAGGCACAGCTTTTGCACTGCCTCTCATTTATGCACAGAGTGTGGGAGAAGACAAGAGACTTACAGATCCAAAGTAAGCAAGAAGCAAATCCCTAGTAAGAAACCCAACTATCCTACTGAAAAGATTAATGACACACTCCAAGAACCTGGCATGGCTGGAAAAGATGAATTGTGAAACTATTCGAGGTTTGCACATTTGTTTTCATTTTGCATCAGAACAGTCAGAAGCTTTTGAAAAGTTTCATTAAGAACAGAAAAAGACCAATCCATCCTAGAATGATGAACAGCCTGAGCACTGGAGTGCTCAGCTGGGCTGTGGGAGACTCCACTTGGAGCCCTTGTTCTGGATGCATTGAGAAAACACAGTCCTTGGAGTATTCAGTGTTTTGAACACGGTGCCATCCCCTCCCGGCTTCAAGCCGCACGTGCTGCAATATTAGTTATACAGATGTGGGAATCTTTCATCACTTTGACCAAAGACTTCTTCCAAGGATAGGTTTAGTGAAAGGAAATGAGGCAAAGAAGTTTTTCATTTCAATTAACACAGCTTTCTCTATGGAACATGCAACATCCAGGCTTGTAGTTAATTTATCTCTTTTCAGCTTACATTTGCCTTTGTATCCATCCCCACACAGTCGTCTATTTGCTTGCTGCAAAGAAATCTGTTTTCTGATTCTTATATAAATATGAAACCTGTACTGAACTGAGTCCTTTTTTAAAAAAACAAAGCAAGAAACCCATAATTTTTACAAAGGTTTTTCATGTCACAAGATCTTCAAGTTATCTGTATTTTTATCTGATTGTTCTCCTTTATACAAATACTAACAGAGAATTTAAAGGTAACTTTAAACTGCATTGCAAAATCTAAATTACATGAGTGAATGAGACTTCTGTGTGCATTTTCCTACTGATCTGTGGGCAGAAATTGAAAATTCTGTAAATAGCATGAGAGGAGTAATTCAGAACTGAGTGATTCAGGCCAGACTTCATCTGTGCAAGTGAGATACTGGGGCACTAGGATTCCCAAACACCCATTTTTAAGGCTGGGACTTGATCTGACCTTAGGCAAAGTAGGCAGCTGCCTGGAGTGGCAAAGCAGCCCCCTCAGGACCCCATTCCTTGCTTTACATATCCCCAAGGAAGTGGTGGCCAAATCTTCATACAGAATAACTGATTTATGTGCTTCATATCAGAACAGGGCACAGACGTGCAGCTCTCTGATGATGGCTGCCACCAAGGCAAAGCTGGGGTGCAAGGCATGGAGGCATGAGGTTTTTCCCAGCAGCTCCACTTCTGCTTCTCTCCTGGCAGAAAACCCCGTTCTCCACAGCTCATCCCACCTTTTATCCTAGAGGAGTTTTGTCTTCCTCTGTGCAGATCCCCAAATTATTTTGCCTACAGAGCCCAAAATCCTTTCACCAGCTTTCTATGAGCACAGGCTTTGTGTTTCATAAGGTTATAAAGTGCAAAGTCAGGCCCCTGCATGGACTTTAAAGCTTCCCAAACCTTAAATTTATCATCAGATTGATAAGGCTTAGTTAGATGTCCTGACCTCTCGCCTCCTCGCCATTTAAAATCAGTAACTGATGAATCTCCAAGGAGTCTTTGGGTATATGGAGAGGGCAAGACATGGCTCTGCCAGCTAAAGAACATTTCAGTTATAACATAGGATACTGACCCCCTTGCATGTAAATCTTATTGATTTATAAAAATATTAAAAGGCAAACCAAACTTTCTGTGAACAAATGAAATAAGTCAACTACTACAAACCACATCAGCTTCTTGGACCTCATGCATTAGTGAGGGGAATGTCACACAGCTCTTCAGTGAATGCATCCAGGCCAAATTCCAGGGAGCGGGTTTTGAATCACTGATGCAAAGAAATAAAGAAGTCAAGGACTGAGGGGTGGCAACTTCCCCTAGTTTAAGTACTAATTCAGTCTTCTCACCTTTTGCAAACTGCAGAACAGAGAGTAGGTCAGAGAACAGCCTGACTGTCACCTCTATTTCTTTTTTTCATGTTACCCCAGTGCTTTTTATCCTGAGAAGCGCTACAGTTGTCATCACTGGCAGCTCCAGAGCCAGGAAACTTTGAAGCAGGTTAAAGCATCCTGCAAGAAGCCATTTCCATGGCAGTTTCTCAGGTAGACACGGCCAGTGTTAAATGGTTAATTAATGCAGGTCCTTCCTTCTGAGACGGTCATCCTGGGCTCCATTGAGGGTCAGTGAAGAGAAATCGGTATTTCAGCTTATTTTACCAGGGACTATTGAGAACTTGGGGAATTTACCCAGGACTATGAAGGGAGCATGGATTGCTAGCCCAAATGGGAGTGTTGCTGCTGGTGGCACGGGCCAAAGTCCAGGAAGAGTCATAGTTCTGTACTAAATAATATGAAAGACACAGGAAAAGATAAGGCTGAAGTTGGTGCTAGGTGACCAAATTTCACTTGGTCTGCATGAAATGGCTTGTACCACGGGAAAAGTAGGTGGCAAGATAGCCGTTCCCATGATACCATAGAAAATGTGGCATGAATAGTAAGATTATAATTTCTAAAAAGTCAATTATTGGTGGCCTGTAGCAACAAGAGGTTCCAGCAGAACACAGTAAAAAAAAAAATAAATTGCAGTTTATCTTCCTCCCATCAGTCAGAAAAAATAAATGCACATGAAGATAGAAGTGTGCCCCAGTGCAAAGCTCTTTGGTTCAGGTAGAAGAGCCTTTGTCACAAACATGCCTATGGCAAGAGCTTCTCCCTGCGTGTAAGCCCTACTTTGAGTCCTGCTTTCAGCAGGGGGTTACACTAGATGGATCTCCAAAGTGGCCTTCCAACCTAAATCTTTGATTTTAAGTTAATTGCAGGTAAAGAAACAACAGATGGCACTGTATAATACATCATAAATCCTCTGGGGTTTAGGACCACTAAAGCAGGCAGCCCTGTACTCTTTTTCTATTACTTCTTAACAGGACTTCAGCCAAAAAGGGCTCTACAGACTGCCCGTGAAACAAGCTCAAGGCTGAGCCAAACTCTCTAGGGCACCAATCTTGAATTAGTCACACCAAAACACACAATAAAATAATAATAATAAAAAAGATTTAAAATACATTATTAGGTGAAATGCAAAGGAATTGTACCCTCCCCTTCTGTGGCATTAATGGGTGTTGAAATCTATGGATTAACAACGCTGTATAACAGCTTGATATTACTATATTACCAATACCCTAAACCACCTTGTCTACTTCTAGAAAGAAATACTGACTCAATTCTCTATGGAGTTAGAATAACATAAATTTGTTCTAAGTGGAAAATCAGGCCCATTTTCTTTCAAACACAGTACCTTGCATGTACTTCCATATCACCTTCTTTGCCGAAGTCTAAGCATGTGAAACGAGACCATGTTGACTTCACCCATTATGGTTACAAGTGTTGTTCAACTGGGGCTGCATGCTACTCCCTGTCATAACACCCTAGAATTATTCAGTTATTAAAGTCATTAAACGTTCAAACATTTATGCCAGGGGTCAGACCACCTGCTTCAGATTCCTACCAGATGGAGATTGTTGCTAAGGTAACAGCCAACATCAGCTTCCTCTGTATCCTCATCTCCCCCAGCAAGCATACTCAGAGGCTTATTTCTTTCTGACTGAGCTATTTGCATGTTTAGAGATATGGATGCCCGATGTGAGTAATCTATTTGCTGCTAAACTGTGGTGGCGGGACATCAGAGTCAAAAGGGGGGTCGGATTTTGGTCCTGCTATTGCTAGAGTCTGGGGAAATTCAGTCAGCAGGTTCAGAAGGACTAGACTTACGTGATATTTTTTCCTTAAACCATCAGGAGCAGAGCAGAGCCAGATGAGCTGCTGACAAATGATGAGTGATGGTAGACCTGGGCTCAGCCATTGCTTTGCAACTGTGTGAGGCACTTCAGCTAAATCCCACTCTGAGTCATCTGCAAAATATATATTGACATCTCAGCTAGCCACGTTGACTCCTTCTATAGCCAAAGGATAGATGAGTCATCTTCTCTTTCGAACATCTGAGGATGAGTTGTCTTTGCTGAGGGAGAAAAAAGTCTAGATGCCTTGGCTCAGTGTTGACATCCATTCTCTGGACACCTAAAGCGTGATGAGATGAATCTCACCCCTTAGACACTCTGGACTGATATTCTTTGTCCAAATGTAAGTGTCCTCAGTGTTGACATCTCCATCTGAACTAGTTATCTGGACTCTCTTGACCGTTAATGGAGAAAAACAGGCACCTGGAGGACACAATTCATCACATTGCAAGGGAGATGTGTAAAAATAGGTTAGACAAAGCAGGCAAGAAATGCCTAATGTTGTATAGGAGATAAAGACAGGAGAATGATAGAAGCCAAAACCAGCTGCTGTTGGTGTTCTTCTCCTGTCACCCATTACAGTTTGGAGGTGAAATTTAGTAAATTGGAGGAAGGACTGGAGAAAGAGGGTTGGATTTCCAGAAAAGCCTAATTAGCAGTGGTACAAGCCACAGGCGTGGAGGGCGATGGTCAACCTCTAAGGGAAGAGACACCTTCCTCTCTGTTACAGCAACACCCACAGACGTTCAAGGACCCTTCCTACAAACTCTGGGTGATCAATCATTGAAGGTGATACAGAGAAGAAGTAAAGGCCTCTACCATCTCACTTTTAATTCCCTCTTGGTTTGGTCTCCATCTACAGGAGGTGAAGGCTGAGAACACAGAATAAACAGCCGACATCCATTGGAGTTGCTTGTACCAGTTTTTTTCAGTGATGTTCCTGCCAGAATGTGTTTCCTTGGGCAGTGAAAGAAGATCAAATAGTTTTGCACAAAGAAGAGATTCTTCCAAAGTTTTTAAAACTTGAGTGGGAGGAAATCAGAGGATCTGCTGCCAGCAAAGGCTGCTGAAGATGGAAATGAAAATGTCAGCAAGGTTTATGTAGCGGCATTTGGCCAGAGGTGGACTGAATTAACTCAGCCAGGATAACACTAAACACGATGTACTAATAGGCTCTCAGAGTACATTTCAGACAGATGAAAGCAATTGTCCCTTGACCTTATGCACCACAATTCACCTATAGCATTTACAATAGCCCAATAATATGCATTTTGGAAGAAGATTATTGCTACCTTGGCAAAACTATTTCACTGTATCCAGAGCTCTTTATAAACTCCACAACACAATGGACTTCTCTTGATAAACCCTAGATGAAGCTTCTCTGGGCTGAAGACATCACACCCCATGTGGGCCATCTAAACATCATCCTGCAACTCGTTAGGCTCTTTTCGCGGTGTATGGAGGAAAATGATATGAATTCTGCACCTCTGTCGGTTCTGTCCCCTAAAGGTTAACTGCTGGACACAACACAGAAGAGATGCAACCAGAGGAGAGGAAAGTTTTGGGTTGTTTTCCTGTTTGTGCAAATCCCAGACCTACCCTTCAAGACTTGCAGCCAGCAAGATGTTTCGGCCGTGCACTATTTTATTGGCTGCTCACAGCTCAATGCCATTTCTCCATTGCTCCCTAGGGAACTGTCAGTGATTTCCAGGTCTTCCCTGGTGATGAAAGCCCTCTGCAGGATCACTCAGTGGGGTGCAAGACAGAACCTCTTTGAAGTAAGCATGAACGCACAACCTTCATTTATTTACCTCCTTTTGTGATGGTTGTTACTTTGACATTATCTGTTGGAGCATATTTATAGCTAATTTAACAGAGTGGATCTGGAGTGGACTCAAAAGTGGTAATGGACATGATATTTTTACAGTGAAGACTTTAAGAAACTCAAAGACAGTCTGCAGGAACTGTGTGTTTGGAAAAAATGTTGTTCTGCTCGTTTATTTGAACAGTGAAGCAGCCATCACACGTACAGATTCACATTCAGTCTCCAGCTCAATTACAGAACATTACTTAGGAGATACTCCATGAGCTCCAACCAGGACAGACGGTTGTGAGTCTTTCTCAGCACAGTCACTCCCTGGATTTTAACACTCTACAGCTTCATTAACATTTGTCAAACTTGACCAACATGGACTGAGGCCAGTGAGAAAAACAGCTGTGAAAGTCTATTACCATGAGCAATTTCTGTCAGCCTGGAAGGCACCTGCTTTGCAAACTCAGTGCTGGAACAGTGCAGAAAGGTGGAGGTCCTCAGGTGCTGCCCTGAACTAACATGTAATTGCAGAAGACTCTTCTGGCTCATCATAGCAGCTCCTTGTCAGGATCAGAATCAAAGTTACCAGCTCAATTAAATCAAGACAGATTTACTGCTGCCTTCCAGCCTCCAGTGGCCAGCAGAGCCCTGGGAGAACTTCACTGGAATTTCAGGGGTGTTGGAGGTGATGCTACAAGGGAGACTTGAAGTTTGAAAGATCAGTTAAACAAAAGCAGGATCGATGGGATACTGCAGGTACCTGGGCTCTTGCACTGCCTAGTCTATAATCCCGTCACAGCACAAAACTCCTGCATTTCCTAGAAAGCTTCCTAAATGCATCATTGTACCTTTTGGGGTTTTCCTTGAAAAATATTATAGTACGCAAGTCTCCATAAGAAAATAAGCCCAGAGGGGTATAATGGCAGTTGGCATTTCTCATCAGCTCCTGCTGGCCTTGAAATTGTTTTCATGACTGAAAAGTTGGGAATAAAAATAAGAACTCTAATAATCAGGTATTCTGTAAAACTCTTTGGTTGAATAGACCTATATAGCTGACATACTCCAGAAGCAGAAAAAGATGATAAAATTACAGAAGACTTATAAAAACTGCCAGGGACAAACCTTGCCCAATTCAGGCATTACACAGGTCTGGCAAAGGGCTCATAAGTCATTTAATTTCTAAACCCCAGAAAATATAGGTTAGTATATCCAAACCTCTGTGAGATAGGGTACATTAGAGATCCCATGCCAACGCATTAACCGGGCAACTCATGCCAACAGGGCATCTTGAAGCGTCACTCCACCACGGGAAGGACTCAGAATAACGTGTATATTGTATATGGCTTTAGCACCTCCCCATGCATCCCAGAACAAGCAGAGAACATGCACATGCCCTACTTTGAATACACAGGAGATTTACCCTGTGCTAGGTGGACCTTGAGTATTCTGCAAGGATAAAGTCTGCTGAAATCCTTCAGAGCACAGATCAGCCAACAAAGACATTTATAGATACTTGTTTGGCTAGGAGAGCTTTTCTTGGTTGTGCTTTCAGCTGGTTTGAATCCTGGGAGCAGGGAGCTAACAGACTCCCAACCACCTAACCTATGCCTGAACAAGAACAGCAATTCCCATGTAACACTTTCCATGGCTACATCTCCCAGAAAGTTACGGAGGAACATAGCACTTATCTCCATTTCACAGAAGGAGCAATTGAGGCATCAGATCAAGCCATTCAGCTTGGCACATGACAGATTTAGGAACAGAAGCCACCTCAGTGGCTGCTCGACCTGTCTTACTTCATGCAGCAGCAGATGACAAACTCTCACAAAGCAATTACTCAGCTGAAAGGAAGCACAGAGAAAAATAACTTTCTGTGCAGATCTGGCAGGGTGACCCAGACACGTATTGGCTCAGTCTTTGAGCACGATGCAGTACTCCATCACACGGCCATCACCCTGCAGTGGCCCGTGGCTGCATTGACACTAGCAAAGCTGTTGTGTCCCAGACTGTCCTCTGGAACCGATGACAGGTTGTTGTGGTTTAACCCCACGCAGCAACTAAGCACCATGCAGCTGCTCACTCACTTTCGCCCCCCACCCAGTGGGACAGGGGAGAAAATCGGGAAAAGAAGTAAAACTCGTGGGTTGAGATAAGAACGGTTTAACAGAACAGAAAAGAAGACACTAATAATAACACTAATAAAATGACAACAGCAATAATAAAAGGATTGGAATGTACAAATGATGCGCAGTGCAATTGCTCACCACCTGCTGATCGACACCCAGCTAGTCCCTGAGCGGCGATCCCCCTGCCTCCACCCCCCCCAGTTTATATACTGGACATGACGTCCCATGGTATGGAATACCCCTTTGGCCAGTTTGGGTCAGCTGTCCTGGCTGTGTCCCCTCCCAACTTCTTGTGCCCCTCCAGCCTTCTTGCTGGCTGGGCATGAGAAGCTGAAAAATCCTTGACTTAGTGTAAACTTTACTTAGCAATAACTGAAAACATCAGTGTTCTCAACATTCTTCTCAGACTGAACCCAAAACATAGCACTGCACCAGCTACTAGGAAGACAGTTAACTCTATCCCAGCTGAAACCAGGACAGAGGTGTTGGGGCACCACCCAGGTCACTACAATTTAACTTTACTCTCTACAGTATGATGGGAATTGTTCCTTGAACTGCACTAGGGATTTCTGTAAGAAAAACCCATTGGGACTGGTCCAAAACCAAGCTGGGGACCAGGTCTAAAGCTACCGCTGGGTATACTTGAGTCCTTATGTCCAGGATTGTTCCTTGACATTGTAACTCACTAGTTCAGATGTTGGAAGTGCCACAGAAAAGTGCAAGAAAGCTCTCATGAGGGTAAGCAGAGCAGGGGTCCTTCCTGCCAGCTTGCTCTTTTCACCAGCACTGGGCAGATAATGAAGAACGAGGAATTTACAGCCCAGAGTCATTTTGCATCCTCCTACCCAGGAGGAGTTTATTATTCTGCTGGACTGACATTTTCAGCCTCCTCCTTTTCCTGACTTCTCTCTTCTGGCTGATGTATCCCAGCACTACTCATCGCAGTTGAGGCGTCTGCAGTTAATTAATGGAGTATTTGTTTGTTTGCTTTTAAGAGGACAGGGAAGGTGAGAGGCCGGAGTTCACCAGCTTTGCCGTCGGTGCTGGCTGTGTCTGCTCTGCAGCTCCCACGCTGAGGGCAGCTCAAGGCTAAAGCACCAATTAAATTCCACTTAATCCCTCTAATAATACTAAGAAAAAAAATAAGTAGCTTCACCTTTGCACCATGCACCACAATGAGGGGATTTAACCCCGTCCTTCATGCTCCACAGCCCTCTGGCACTTTCAGCCTCCCACACATAAAAGCCAGCTCCACCTCTGCTCGTGTTGGTCAGCTGGACCACCCCTCCAGTTCAGAAATGAAGATGCTGGAGCATCCACTCTGCCATCCTCATGGCTCAGGCTGAGCCCAGCTGCATAACGAGCCTCTCCTGCCCGGTGGGCAAGCCCTTCTACTGACCACTGCCAATGACAGAACATCTTTCCCTCTCCAGAAGAAGAAAAACAACTCTGGGGCTCAGAATGGGGGAAAAAAAAAGAGACACAAGTCAGAACAAAATGAGCTGAGAGCTGGCGCTTGCACGCAGGCTGTACAGCACCTGCTTCCACGCGCAGCTGCAGATGTATTATTGCATGTGCAGCATTTGAATTTCCACCATGGTGTGATCTTATATGCAAGGATGTATTGAACAGATGCAAATGGATGCTGAAACAAGTGGAAAACAGCCAAAACCAAGCCCCAGTGTCTATGCAAAGACATACAAACCCCCATGCATCCAAATATTTATGCTTTGTATTAATATTATGTTGTTTTGATACATGGAATTGTTCTTAACCCTTCAAGATCCTCTCTATAAAGCCCAGACTATCCGATAAGATGTTGTCCCTTGTGTTCCTCCAGCAGAGGCCGAATCTGCCTGTGTAAGTTGGCAGTGGATTTATGCAAGACTCATTATACTCAGATTGAGCAAAGCATACTTTTCCTCCTACTGGAAAATATATTTGGGGAAGATACTTTGTGCAGGACATTCTGGAATTTTAATACATGTGAACACTGACACAACTTGCACTTAGGTATTATTTATATACAAACCTTTCATCAGCTGCCCCATTAATAAAATCTCAAGCTGCTTTCCTGGAAAGAAATACAAGTTTTATATATGTGTAGAATGTTCTCCCCATATACTTTTGAATTTCCATGAAATGGCCCATAAATTGCCCTGTGTTTTGCCTGGCGCACACAAACATACATTAAACTACCCCATGAGAGAAGCTGCACCAGCTCGAGTCCTTCCTGGCGAGTCCACCCTGACCTGCACGAAACTGCTGAAACGTGGGAAAGCTTTGACCTTCCCAATTTGTTCTGGCTAGTCAGGCCCTGGCACTTGGATCACTTGGAAAAAAACAGCCCTCATTTTGTCAAAGTGCTGTCTTTCCCCTGCAGAGAGCAGTAATCATATTTCTCATCTGAATTTCCCCTAAACAGGAGTTATTGCCCATATGTTTGATTTGTGAGGCAATTAAGCAGGTTGGGATTCTCTCCTCATTTTTTTCCCATTTTCAGGCTCGACTGCTGACTTCGGTAGACGCAGCTTATTTGTTCTTGCAGATAATGTCATTTATACTGCTAAAAAAATAATTTCTGAGCACATGGATTCAATGGCCCATAAGCTCTGATTGTATTTTCACAGATGCATTTTTTTAAGGCCAGAAGGAAATATTATCATCACCACCTAGCCTGACCTCCAGCATAACACAGGACATAGAAATTCACCCCGTAATTTCTGTGCTGCACCTTGTAATTTCTGCTTCAGCTTGAGACATGAAGAAACATCCATCCTTCCCTTCAGTTTTTGCAGTAAGGATATACCATGTCACTAAGCAAGGTAATTCAACCACTTTGATATTGAAAGAATTTGATTGACATGTGTGAGTATATTTATATCAGATATATTACCTCAAATTTTCTTTGACATATATGGTGCTTTTCTGTGACTGATGAAGATTCAGTGTAATTTTTTTTTTCCTCCAGCAAATTTATTACTCTTGAAATTACTAAGTTAGAACTGGTCAGAAAATAGTTGCATTTGTTTTGTAGGCATGATGGCTTGTTCTCCTGCTTGTAACTGAAAAAAGTCTGTGTTCATGAAATCAAGTTCAACATTTTTCATTTCTCCTGCTGGAACTTTCCAATCAATATGAAATGAGAAATTTTATGTAACAAGGATTTTTCTTCTGGTGTGACATTTTGATTTGTAATTGCCAACATTCGAACATGTTTATTCTCACCTTTAAGAAAGGGAGCAGGAGGAAGTTTACACCAACAAATAACGTTCCCTCTCTGACCAGGACCCAGAGAGCCTGACAGATATGCTTAGCAGGGTCAGTGTTTCTGGCAAAAGAGGCTGTTGAGCATTTTGCCTTAAGGTAAAAAGGTGTAGTGATTGAGAAGTCTGCAGATGGCAATATGCTAATACACACAGGATTTAAGTTTGGTAAGATTATTTTCTTTTCCTACACAATATTTTAATTATGCTGTAGCTATAATTACTTGAGTTAAAATGGGATTTATAATGCATTTAAAAGGTCTTTTCCTGCCTTCTCACATTTGCCTAGACTTCTCAGGTGCTTGGAAAAAAGAAGCATAAATCAAGACAACTTAGTACGTGTGTACACTTAATGAAGCCAGTGCAGTCCCATGAGCAGCGCTGCAGGGTCTGGGTCCGCTGCATCTAAGTTGCAGAGTAACATGCAGTTAGAAAACCAGATTCAGAGGACCCAGTTAAAACACTGCCGTACAAGGCATTTTATTGCTTTTACATGGATTCCAATCCTTCTCAGCTAGAAAAGCTCTTGAGTCTGTATCAGAGGCGAACAAGGGAGCTTTTTAAATTAACAGCAGCTTAAAGACTGAAAGTCAATGAGAGAATATATGACATGACAAGGCAGAAAAGACCACAGTCATAATACTGTATTCAACTAGCAGGAGGCTACTAAGGAACCATCATGTAAGCAGTATCCTCTCTTGCAAATCAATTGCATAGGACTGTTTGTCTCAGGTGCTTTTCCACCTCTAGCTACTGTGAGCTTCCAAACATTTGATCTCTGATGTATTTCTTTCAGCTCACCAGCTGTCTTATGGAAGTGCAAACATACACCCAAGCACACCAAGGCTTGAGTCCACCTTGCTTGTCGCACGGACAGCTCCTGCAGCCTTAAATATTTCTTCTGTTGCAGCATATTGCCCAGCATTGCCTCTTGAAAGGGTCACTGTCCTGAAGACTAGACGAGCCCGAGCATGCTCCAGCATCAGACATGGCCAATATCCTGATGCCATATGCCAGACAGACACCTGAACCTGGCACAGTTAAGAGCCATGGGGTAACTAACTGAAGCAGAGGTGGATCTCTGAGAAGATGATGGAGACCATCTGTCCCTGTGAAACACAGGCAAGTTGAAAGAGGAAAACTGGTACCATGGTCAAGTAATTGCTAAAAAGTCTTATGAGATTGGGTCCCAAAGCTAGACTGCCTCAAGTCTATGTGAAATGCAAGTTCTTTGGAGCTCTTCAACTCAATTTCTAAATGCCCCTTTTGTGGCCAAGGGTCCCAAACCACCTTCTGAGAAATCTGCCTTCAGTACCTCTTCATGCTTCAGTTATCCAACTTCAAATAGGGCTAATGCACTTTCCTTTGCACCCTAGGGTGGCATGAAGAGCCCTAAACCTTACAATAACAAGGTGCAGACAAAACCCTTGCCTCTGGGTTGAAACCCAAAAACTTTTCAGACAACAGGACAGAGCCTCTGACTGATTTGTGGAACTTTTTCAATAGTCTTTGGTCTTCATTGTTTTGGAGCAAATGGTGGAGATTTTAACTGCTGCTGCAATGGCAATTATAACAATGATGTGTCACTTTTAGATTTACTGGTTAAAATCATGCTAGCTGACACTGGCAATTTCTTGTGCAATAAATTCTAAAAAAGCAACAAAAACAAGCTTCTAATTATGTACAGATCCTGCTTTGGTGTTGATTATAATTCCCAGTCCTGCAGAGCAGGGTGTAATTATTATTTTCTCATATGTTGACAGGGGAATAAAATATTAAAAGTGTTGAATACATCCCTGTTTATCAGAAAGGAAAAATAGTGCAACTCTTCAGTGCCAAGAATGTGAGACCATGGCCATGGTTGCAGGGTACTGAGGTTCAGAATAATGGACCTCATTTAAGATGATACTTCCAGAAGGCAACAGCTGAGACAGCAGGATTGCACAGATGTCTATATGTAGTGAGACCTGAGACCTGAGACCCAGAAAATGGTCGCTGTAAAGAAGGAGAAATGAAACATGTTTGAGAAGTTGAAATGGACCCTGGAGAATCTGATTTACAGTTTACCAGCAAGACTGCAGAGAGGAATGGAAATAACAAAATGGCAAACTTGGTTTTCATTAAAAGTTTTTAGTTTCTTGCCAGAACCTTTTGATGTCTTGTTAAAAGAAGTCTGTGGCCTTGAGGATTTTTATTTGTCTGGAGAAAACAATACAATGAGGGAAGTCAGGCTCATTCCATGAACATCTCTACCTCACTGAAACTCCTGGTTTTCTCTTGAGAAACACCATAGAATCATAGAATCATGGAGTGGTTTGGGTTGGAAGATCATCCTTTTGGCCTTAAAGATCATCCAGTTCCAGCCCCCCTGCCATGGGCAGGGACACCTTCCACTAGACCAGGTTGCTCAAAGCCCCATCCAACCTGGCCTTGAACACTTCCAGGGATGGGGCACCCACAGCTTCTCTGGGCAACCTGTTCCAGTGCCTCACCACCCTCACAGTGAAGAACTTCTTCCTTACATCTGATCTACATCTATCCTCTTTCAGTGTAAAGCCATTACCCCTTGTCCTATCACTACCTGGCCTTGCAAAAAGTCTCTCTCTGGCTTTCCTTAGGCCCCTTTAGGTACTGGAAGGCTGCTATAAGGTCTCCCCGGAGCCTTCTCTTCTCCAGGCTGAACAACCCCAACTCTTTCAGCCTGTCCTCATAGGAGAGGTGCTCCAGCCCTCTGATCATCTTCATGGCCTCCTCTGGACTTGCTCCAACAGGTCCATGTCCTACTTTGACTAATGTTAATTTGAAGTACTTCTTAGAATCACATCTCCATCTAGTAAATCAACTTTGGGCAACAACTTTGGTCACCAGACCATCCAGAACCTGCATTCAGAGCATCAGCTGCTTTAGTAGCACTAAATGGTGTTTCTGACAAGGTTTCCTGGCTTCCCGATGAAATAATCCTCATCTGTCCTGAATTTTTAAACTGAAAAACGAGTCAGAAATGTCCAGCCCTAACATAGCCCAACTGGAACACTTTAATCAGTGATGCATTTTTACTTTTTCAGAACCATGTTTGGCACAAAAGTGTGGATAGTCCTAACTGAAAAAAAAAGCTTTTCTTACCTCTGACTCTGAAAGAATCAAAGGATTTTCTCCCCCAGCCAAGTAAAACCACAAAATCCACAGATCTTTGCATTATTCAATATTTTCCATCTTCAGACTGCAATCACTTATCTCTGCTATTTTAACAAGCATTAAAGAGCCCTCATCCACTGGAGTGGAAAGCTGAAATACTAAGCTAAGCTATGCATGAAGATAATTTATTGACCTAAAATATCTAGCAAGGTTACCAGGTTTAGATTTTACTCATTTATTCTTTTGCTTGCTACTTCAAAGAGAAAATTAAGACAAATTATTATTTGTAAAAACAGTAAACTAGGTCATTGCAAATGTCATAGAGGAAGCATTACAGCAAAATATCCACCATTAAACTGCCAGAAGGAATTATTTAGGATAACTTTAGACTTAAGTGGAGTGGAGTGTACCTTTAAACTGGGCCTCCGGGAATTAATTTGTACCTTTTCAGCCCTTTTACTCAATGTACCAGGTCAATGGTAGGATTGGGGGTTTTTTTGGTTAATTATACGGGTGGGGGCATTAATCCGCTCTGACTGAGGCAAAGAAAAAACCATCTAGGTCTGAGTGGCCACCTTTGTAGTTAACAGAGAGAAGGAGGGAGCCCTGAAGGACAAGAGATGCCTCTCTGGGGAAGTGGATGTAGGATAGGAAAGATGAATTGCCCTCTAGGAGCATCTCGCTCCTCAATAACTACAAAGCAAGCCCAGAATGACTACTTCAGAATTACACATCTGCATCTAGATGAGATGAATCCTGTACTCAAGAAAAGGAAGTCTGTGAGAGTCAGGGCAAGGCAGGATCAAGGCAGGAAGGCAGCAGCTCAACTGCATAGTCTACTTCTAAAATACTAGTGACTGTGAGCTAGTGCCGAACATGAGAACACTGGCAAAGGGCTTATGCTGTGGTATTTTTGAGTAGTGCAAGGTGGCCTTGCTTCTTAGAAGTATTTTTTGCGTTGGGAGAAAAGTGATGTTCTCACTCAGCAAACAGTGTACATACTGAAGAGACAAAACCTGAACACCTACCTGCTTTGAAGCTCCTCCAGCCATGAACAAGCTTGTTTGGGGAGGAGGGGAGGAGACCTGCAAAATCCAGAGCAGCAAAAGAGGTCTAGCAGGATCAGACAGAGCATGGGCTCAGGAGGGGCAGGGGATTTGTGGTGAAGCTGACAGACAAACACCACACTAACAAGGATTCCAGCTTCCAAGAAGTTTTGAAGTTGTTTATTTTTCTTACTATTAGGAACTATATATCTCTATAAGCACAAGAGGTAAAGCCTGCATTCCTACCCTTCTGTCTCGAGGACAGGAGACGTTAACACATGCCGTGATATGTGCCTGTCTTTTGGCCAACCAGCAAACAGAATCGATAAACATTGAATTTGTGCCAGAGCTTTTTTTTTTTTCCAGCAGAGAAAAGGTCTCTCTTAAGAACCTAGATGGATAGCTACACAGGAAAGACAGACATAAAGAGAATATTGCAAACAACTGCTGCTGCAAAAAAAAACCCCCCTAATCCAAGAAAATTCAAATAACTAATTCAAACATCAATATTTTTAAGCCATTTTTCCACAGTTCCACTGGCCTCCTTTATAGCCTAGCTGATTACAGCTGACCTAGCTTGGCTGGACCAGGGAGACTCAGAAGCAAACCTCATCATTGTGCAAAGGCACATGAAGATCAAGCTTGCTCTTCTCAGCCAAAAGGTAATGAGGGATGGAGCTTGACCACACCATGGATGGAAAGATAGAGTCAGAATGAAATTGATTTGGACACTGTATAAATAGAAAAGTAGATCTGCCCTTTGTGGATGGGTAGACTGCGGGACAGTGAGTTAACTGGACAAAGTTGACTTACAAGCAGAGAGCCTGCAGGACAGATCTTTAGCACTCATGACATTTGTTACTAACCACCACAGCAAGTGATGATGACACTAATTGAAAACAGACCCAGCTGTAGTGGGGGAAGCTGTCATCTGTCACACCCAAGGGCACCCTGTGTCAGGCTCAATGTGACAGTCAGTAGAGTCTTAAAGCAAGTGATCTACCACAGCACTTTCTTGGCAGTCACTGAAAGAGGGTGTTGAACCTGAAGGAGAACTTTTTGCAAGCAACAGCTTGAGAACATCCTTGGATTTCATTGTGCCCCATCAGCTGTACTTCCCTCCCAATAAATCCTCTTGTGAGAGCTATTTTTTCCCTTATTCTAGAGATGATTCAGGAATCTTTTCTGATAACCAAAACCCTCCAATTGCAACTTTCATTCATGAAAATAGAGACTTAACCTTCAGGTGCCTGCATTGTCTTGACAAAGTTCCAGTCATAAAAATCTGTTGCGCAACTTGGGCACTGATGGATTGGAAGCCATAAATCTTGCTGTTATTAGAGCCACAGTTCTCCACACTCATTGCAACAAGTACTCACCAGCCATAAATCCTTGTCTCCTTTTCTAAAACAGCCCATTTTGAATGCTTCAGTGAGATCTGGATTATTCTTTAGCTATTTGGGTGCTTCTTAAAAAAGACATTAGAGGCAGTCTCAGAGAGAAAACGAGTCTCCCGGTGAAGCTTTCAAAGGAATCCCAACATTAACACAAACGCCATTCCTGAAGCCACAAGGGAAGCAGGTGAAGAATTTTCTTCCTTAAAATATTTTCCTTGTTTTCTAAACATCAATTGAACAGAACTGGAGACCAGACACTTAGAGATTCATTGCTTATTTTCAAATAAAGCCACGCAGAAAAAAAACAACCAAACAAACAAATAATTTTGACCAGAAGTAGAGTGATATTTAGATGTAGAGATGAAAAGGTGAGATTGTCTTCAGATCAGGGTAGAACTACACTCCTGAAATTATTTTCAAACCCCAAAGCATTCAGTGAAAAAAACCTTTTAAAGCAGCATTTCCTTATCTTTTGTAGACAGTACCAGAACGATAACCAATTGATCCATAAGGCAGAGAGGGTAGGTTATTTTTTCCAGTAGCAGTATCAAAAAAGAGTTAATTTGGTTTATGAATTGAGAAATGCATTCTGGCTTGTTGCACTGAGTAAAATAACATTTGTAAACCTTTACAGAGCCTAAACAATGCTTGCTTCCAACTCCGTATTCCTGAAGAGGTACAATACCTCCCAGGGTGTTCCCAAGGCCAGAGCTCTGAAAAATTCTGTGTGAATAAATCCTCCAAGACGGATGGTAGAGGTGGAAGGAATGAGCAGCAGTAGCGCTGACATCGAGCGCATGTTCAGATATCCTCCTTAAAGATCTCAATCAGACCTTCAGCAAAACTGCCTAGATAAATGGTGATGGAAGACCTCCATCTCCTGGGTGTACTCGTACAGCTTTGAACACGCACCTACTGTGCAAGTTGACATAGGTATATTCACACACTATACACTCTGAAATATCAGAAAACTCAATGCCAGAGTCCTAGGCTCAACCTCACCAAGATGAACCTTTTCATTTGAAAGGCGATTCATTGGGACCAAAACCAGGGAAAGAAAAGAGACTCAGTGTCATCTGCTTCCCTTGTACAGAAGAAAGAATAATCCAGCCCTAAGTCAAGGCAAGCACTTGGATGACTCAGTTGACAAAAATAAGGGAATTTTTTGTTGCACTCTCAACGCATTGCTTTGTTAAATGGCAACTGAGAGCCTTTGCCAATTCCTGGATGTATTTGGGTCTTTGTCAAGTAATTCTGGGATGCCAGCTCTGGGGGACACATGTCCATATTGCAGGTACAAGTATGATGATCTCTAATATCTTCAGTAAGAGGCTCATTGGAGACACCAAGAGCAAAGTCATGGTGCATGGTAATAAGGTCAGGAGAAGGACAGCAACCAGGGAACCACCTTACCTCTGCCACAAGGACTCAATTACAGGAAAGGAAACCACTCACTCAGAAAATTTCAAGTGTAATCTAATTGGAAACATTAATGTCTCTAAGCTCAAAGTTCTTTCAGACAAACAGATGCATACCCCCAAAATAGCCATTACAAGTATTTTCCTCCTACTCAGCAGGAAAAGGCACCACGGATAACTTAATGGCTTGAATCATTAGTTGCTTATTGATGACAGGGGATGACGCCAAATCCTGAAGCTTGGCAAGGAGGCAGAGATCCCATTATCGTTTCTATTACACTTGCAAAAGCAGAGTGTAAAAGCTCCTTACTATAGCATTAAAAAAGGTTTCTTTTTCCCCAGTGAAAGCTCTTGCTGACCAAAATAACATCTTCAGCTAGCGTATTCCTCTTTTTAGAGGGGAGAACAATGTATATGCAACCTTGTGGTGCAAGTCACATAGCAAACCCAATGATCCCCTGGCACTGAGCAATCGGCAGCTCAGCCCCTGCCCTTTGTACCAAGCGCGGTCAGCAGATCTCTTTCTCGTTCCCAAAGCTCTGGGCCATAGGGCAAAGAGACAGTCAGGGCATGGCTCTACAGCAAGGAACAGTCATGTCCCCAGAACACAAGACTGTTGAATAAGTATTGGCTTCTCCTACTTGGTTTCTGGTGTTTGACCTTTCAGGTCATTCTTGGGTCTCAGTTTCAAGCTTCCCCTAGCAACCAAGTCAGTGGAAAACTCACTGTCGGAATAAAAAGCAGCATTTCTCACTGATTCACAAAAGCATTCAGAAAATGGCCAATTATCACAAGGCAATAAAACCATGAGAGCCAACAAGGGAAGGATTGCCGTAGGATATTGCCTGGAACCCATTACTGGGGACTATTTTCAATGGGCGTGATTTTTCCCCTGCATGAAAAGCAAGCCCCTCATGTAAGCTATATCAGATTGATACCCAGGACTCAAATTAAGCCCTTATTCATTGATAAACACAGATTACTAAGCAGGTGGTATCTGAGGAAGAAAATTCTCTGTTGATAGCATATGTGGAACTGCCTGCGACCCCAGCCATATCGAGAAGGAAGCAGATTTTCTCTCCAGATGGCAAGCTTTACTTATTCTAATTACAGATATGTCCCCAAACACCTGAACACTCTCTACATACGTACTGAAACATCACTTCACAGGCTGGTGATTTGAAGGAAAATTTATTTAGTTATTTAGCAGTTTTAAAAAATCAGAATTTCAGCTCTCTGCTGCCTGCTGTCTTTCTCCAAACCACCTTTTGCAGTCAGCATGTTGTACAGATCTCCTTGGCCAGAGCGTAGGGCATCTCTGGAACAAAAACTTTCAGAAAGAGGGAAGTAAGCTTTAAAATTAATCCTGGGATTAATTAGGAGAGAGATAGAAGTATAGAGTTCCAAACTGCCTTACTTCCTAATTAAAGACTGCTCACTTCACAGCCTCATGATCCTGAAGCAGTAAAAACAGGGCCAGGTATTTAGCAGTACAAGTCGATATATCCCCATTGACTTTGCAAAACCAATTTATGCCTCTTCTACCCAACCTGACATACTCAGAAATCAGTGATGAGACTCGCAATGACTTCCATGACACTTTGGGTCAGGCCAATAAAAATGATCAATACTTATTAATTCTTACAGTGTTTGGCTGGTCATTAGGAGATTTCCCCCCTTGCCTCCCCCGCTTCCCTGGTCAAAGTCCACAGAGGCAAATTCTACTTTTTCTCAGCACTGGGCTGTTTAAAGGAACATGTTTCATTTTAATTCATCCCACTGTTTGACAAGGTGAGCCAATATAAAGTCTTATTTCTCTGTCAAGTTAACTGCTTTACTCAATTCACAGGAAAACTCCAAGGTTTGCTAAAAAAAGAGTTATCATCTTGGGCTGCATGGTATCTTCTAGAGATGCGCAGAGAAGGAAATGCCTTCCCCGTTCAAAAGGATGCTTGAGGTGTCACAGCAGATTTTTTTTTTCCCTTTTTACAAAGTGGCAACAAAACTTTGAAATCTTAAAAAGTGTTATGAATCCAGTCAACCCAAACTTTTTCCAGGACGGTGCCTCAGGCTGTGATTTCAAACTCTGTGAAATGTTAAGTTTTGTGTAAATCAATGGCTGTGAGTTTAAACTGAGGGGATTTTTTTTTTTTTTAATCAGGACAATGATGATTTCATTACATCTCTAAAGGTGCTCTGTGTTGCATTTTCCAGAGGTGGAGATGAGTGGAATTCATCAGCCACAGTTCCCAACCACTTTGACAGCTCTGAAGATGATAGACACAAAAAGCCAATACCTGAAGTGTATCCAAATGAGATAAAAATCAAGGATTTTTGTTATAACCCAATGCGCACACATACCCCTCTGCATGTCTAATGCCAGGCATTTCTGTATGCTGACTTGAAATCCAGCAGCAGTTTTTATTGACTGAACATATGCCAGAAAATCATTTCACAGTCGTCAATGGGCTTGAAAAAGAAAACAAAAAAATTCATCGAGGGAAGGAGACAAATGAGCTTAACTCATTTCTTCTCCCAGAGTTAACAAGTGTTTAAAGGATTTTATTCACTATTGCCAGTGTTAAATCTGTGCAACGTGCTGTAATGCAAATGTACCTTCCTTGTAAAGCTGTTTTACAATTACGGGACCTGTCTGGGGGTTCAATGAAATACTTGGTCAGAAAGTGGTCAAGTGCAGAACTCAAAATTGCTTTCATGCATGAAGCAGTTACAGTGCAAACAAAGTGGGGATGCAGAAACTGCTGAAATGGAATATTTGCAACATTCCTTTTAAATCAAAATGTTTCATTTCAGACTTAGAAGGACTTTTCTGTGAAGCATTTTGGAAATGAAATATAATTTCAAACACAGATCAAGGTGCTCTCGGTGTCTAGGTATGTGAACCAAATCCTTCTATCTTCCTCTTCATTTCAAGTTGAAAGTGAAAACTTCACAGTGATTTAAGCAAAAAGTTTCATTGTGGATGGAGAGAAATTTAATTTAATGAAGAATGTTGATTTTTGTGTTTTCTTGTCTGCTTTGAATGGGAAAAGTATTTGATCTGTCTAGCAAAACCAGTTTCTACATCCAGCAAGGATCTTGGGTGCAAACCATTTATGTTCTATAAACAGGCACGTAGGGCCAATGGGTTTTACCTTTTTAGGGCAGTTCCACTTTAGGTATCTACTCCTGGCCCCCCAGACCAAAGGTAGCTTGACTATAATAAGTTTTTCAAAATATGGCTTTTGTGCTTTACTAAGGCAGAAAACTGAATTATTAGGGTCAAGTACAGTGCAGTTCATTATCCATCCCTGCCCTGCTATGGCCTTCATGGTACTAAAAAGTGACAGCAAAAATAGATTGGCCTCGCAACAAATTTAAAGTAATAATGGTGTTGCTGATTTTAGGGCTGATGACATTTTCCACTTGGGCCTGGAAGGATTGTCTAGCCTGATTGGAAAGCAGCACTATTAGCTATGGCCCCCAAAGAGCAGAAGCATGAGATCATCTAATTCTAGAAGAAATATGATTGTTCCATACTGTCACCAGCTATGTTTGTCTACAGGCAAGTTATTTACTATCTCTGAGCTTCAGCTGAAGTGTTTCTAGGAAGTTGGGAATTATCTAACCTTGACAAACTGCTAGTCCAATCCCTCATTTCTGATCCTGGCACATATCTATTCTGCAGAAGGCTGAAAACACAGTAGTATGCACATCTGTGGAGGGGTTAAGTGTGTCTTTTTAATTTTCAGAAAGTCCCCTTGTTCTTATGGTCTGACCAAGGCAGAGCAGGAGCTCCTGTTTCCCAAGGCTGCAGCACACATTTGCAGACCCATAAAGGAGCTATATTCACATTTAGCAACTCTATGGGGGTCTTAAAAGTGCTGGTTAGCTAATGGATATGAAAGGTTTTGAGGCACCCAGGATAGTGGTTTGTTATTTTTGAGCTCCATGGAGCTAATGAAGGTGCAAAGACTTATAAAAGTACAAGGATAGCCCATGGTAACCTCATCTCTTAAACACAGGAGAAACACCAAGATGTAATGTCTCCTGGCGATCCTCAGATTATTGCTCTGGCCATGGAGAGCCAAATATTTCCACCCCTCCTACTGAGAGTGAAACTTTTGCCATCAGGAAAAATATATTTTTGTGTAATCCAGGTTTTCTTAGGAAGCTTCTCAGTTTGGATAGCAGGGGGAAAGGACTACAACCAACTGTAATTCATACCTTCAAGTTTACCAAAACTGGAATGTTCTTTTATTCTTGTTTATGTCATAAAAGGCAGAAAATAAACCTGAAACAGTATACTTCTAGAGCATTTTCATAACTCTTATACATAGGCTGAGTGTTGTGATTTTTAACCTTGGAATCACAGGACTGCTGAAACTGTTTCCAATCCCAGTTGCCAAAGCCAGCTTGAACAAGTTGTGCCTGGAGGATATAGGACCAGTGGGCAAAGATCTAAGAGCAATTGTCTGTAAATACCATCTGGATCTACCTCACTTGGCAGCCAAAGTTTAAGACCCATCCCCTCTATGCACCATCCTCATCTCCCTCCCTCTCTAGTGATGAAGCTCCCCAGGTGTTTTGGGAGGTCAGCTCCCCTCCACGCAGCTGGGGTTGGTGGAAAACACCGAGCTTCCCTCTCTAATTACTGGCTGGGGTGGGTTGACTGACCCTGGCTGGACATCAGGTGCCCCCCAAAGCCGCTCTATCACTCCCCTTCTCAGCTGGACAGGGGAGAGAAAATATAATGAAAGACTCGTGGGTTGAGATAAGGTCAGGGAGAGATCACTCACCAATTGCTGTCACAGGCAAAACAGACTTGACTTGGGGAAATTACTGTAATTTATTATCAATCAAATCAGAGTAGGATAATGAGAAAATGAAAACTAAATCTTGAAACACCTTCCCCCCACACCTCCTTTCTTCCCAGGCTCAACTCCACTCCCTTTTTTCTCTCCCTCCTCCTCCCCAGCGGCGCAGGGGGACAGGGAATGGGGGTTGGGGTCAGTTTATCACACGCTGTCTCTGCTGCTCCTTCCTCCTCAGGGGCAGGACTCCTCACTCTTCCTCTGCTTCAGCATGGGGTCCCTCCCAAGGTAGACAGTCCTTCACAAACTTCTCCAACGTGAGTCCTTCCCATGGGCTGCAGTTCTTCACGAACTGCTCCGGCGTGGGTCCCTTCCATGGGCTACAGTCCTTCAGGCACAGACTGCTCCAGCGTGGGTCCCCCGCGGGGTCACAAGTCCTGCCAGAAAAGCTGCTCCACCCTGGGGTCCTCTCTGCACATGGCCACAGGTCTTGCCAGGAGCCTGCTCCAGCGCAGGCTTCCCACAGGGTCACAGCCTCCTTTGGGCATCCCTCTGCTCTGGTGTGGGGTCCTCCCTGGGCTGCAGGTGGAGATCTGCTCCCCCGTGGACCTCCCTGGGCTGCAGGGGGACAGCCTGCCTCACCATGGTCTTCCCCACAGGCTGCAGGGGAATCTCTGCTCCGGTGCCTGGAGCACCTCCTCCCCCCTCCTTCTGCACTGACCTGGGTGTTTGCAGAGTTGTTTTTCTCACATGTTCTCACTCCTCCCTCCGGCTGCAGTTTCTGTCATGCAGCAACTTTTTCCCCTTCTTAAATCTGTTATCCCAGAGGCACTACCACCGTCGTTGATGGGCTCAGCCTTGGCCAGTGGCAGGTCTGTCTTGGAGCCGGCTGGCATTGGCTGTGTTGGACGTGGGGGAAGCTTCTAGCAGCTTCTCACAGAAGCCACCCCTGTAGCCTCCCCCCCCCCCCCAAAACATTGCCAGGCAAATCCAATACACCGGCTCTCAGCCTAGCTGAGTGAACAGTTTGATTCCCATTCCTGGATGCGCTATGCATCAAATTCTTCTGGTAATCATGGTTTAAAATCTTAGGAGAGCATGCTTCTCTCACAAAGGGGCATTGAGCCCTGGAAAAGTTGTGGTCTTGCTCATTGAGGCCCGGGGCCAGCTATCAGCGCAGGAAAGCGTGGAGGTCAGCTTCGGAAAAAAACCCTAAGAAGTAATGGGAGTGGAACATGATAAAACTCATAAACTGGATATGACTAGGGCACCTGCTTCCCAAGTGCAACATCAGAGGGGTCAGGGAATGACCCCAGAGACCTTTCTAAGACAGCGGCAACCCTTTCATCCAGTACATAATCAAGCTGCAGCACTCATTGGCACAGGATTTGAAGGGTCTAAAGTTGTCTCAGGAGGGGATTAGATATGCTCAGAGGCTCCTGGATGGAATTGAGCAATAGCCCAGTGACAGTTCCGGCAAATCTGGGGGTACTGGGGAGTGACAGACCACCTGCTCCTTGTGCTCTACCCCAAAAAGCTCATGGCTTGCAAATGTACAAATCTCGGCCATGCTGGTGACCTAACAAAAATAGGAAGGATCCAGTTAACTACAGGTGACACCACCTGGAAAAAGGAAGACATATATGGGAATGAAGGGGTCAAAGCACAGAGGGGAGGACTAGCAGTTGTCATTGAGGACTGATCTAGATAGTGCCAAGATCTGAACCTGCAGAGACATCCCTGTGTGCTCAGGGGCAAGTGAGGAGCCCTTCTCCTTGATGAAGGGGCAGATCTTCGGGAGCTAATGAGCCTGGAAACTCTCATCTAAACGCAGCAGCTATAGGATGTTTCTTGGTCCTAACCCACCACCCAGTTCAGAGGATGAGCAGACGAGGCTGGCATCAGTTCACTACATAGCCTGAGCTCACTTCTGCCCACAAAATAGCACATGGACACCATGCAAGGCACAACATTGCCTGGAGCATGTTGCATGGAGGAAAACCTTTTAGCTCTGCTTACCCCCTCCACTGTCTCTGCTCCCTTGCAGTCTGCTCTCTCCCTCCCAGTCCAGGCTTTCCCATCCTCTCAGCCAGGTGAACTTGCAGCTCAGCTCACTCACTACAGTTAGAATGGATTAAACTGATGCCAAAATACGCAGATGATCTGGAGATGAAGCACCATCTTAATCCAGCCTGGGCTGCATGCTGGAGTCTTATGTGCAGACAGGCTCCATTTCACCAGGCACAGCAGAGCATTTTGGGGTTATTTGCTTTTGGGAAGGGAACTGGGCAATCGAAAGCATCTAAAACTGTCAAAGAAAAATGCAGTAACTTGAATGCAGCTGTAAAAGTGTTAATAAGAGAAAAGCAACTTCCTCTCCCAGCTCAGCTGTGGGACAGGGGTTTTGCATCACTTTCAGCATTTAACTTCTTGGCAGCTGTCTGGACTGAATAAAAAACCACCCTTCCCCCATATGATTACAGGACCCTTTCCTGGGGTTTCTATGGAAACCCAGCTGCTTTTAAAAATATCTGTTCCTTCCTCCAGTGGAAGAGTCAAACAGCTAATTTCCTCCTGACCAGTTCTCCCCTTTGGATGGGCTATTTGCTCATAGACCCACCAGATCAAGCGTTCTCCCTCTCTCTGGCTTGGCAGTTGCTTTTGCTACAGGTTAAAGCAGCAGCTAAATTCAAAAAGCCACCACAGGACACAAGCACTGGAAACCTGGACCATGAAGAACGCCCAGCTCTCTGGAGGCAAAACCCAGGAGCTACTTCGCTAGTTCTCCTGCGCTTGGTGAGGCCATGGGCTGAAGATCCTTCATCCTGGCCAGTCCCGCACCCACGTGGCAGCTCAGCTTCAACACTGTACGGTCCAGTCACTGGCCAAAGTCGGAAGGACTTTGGGGTCTGGCCCAAGCACATCTTCTCACCTCTTCTGCATGAAAACCTGCCAGAAAATACCCTGATGTGTCCACGCCTGGTGCACCCGCATTGGATGCAGACCGGACAAGCAGCATCCTTTCCTCTCCCAGGCCACGTGCAGCCTCTGACCCCGCTGAATTCGGCATTGGGAAGGAAACCACCCCCCAAAACCCGCTGGCTTCCCAATGCTCATTACTTCTGACAGGCACCGCTGCTTGCCCCTGTTTGCCATAACAACCGTTTCCAGGCAGTCGTGCATCCTGGAAGCTCAAGTCCCCACGCTTTAAATCAGTCTAAACAGTTTCACAGACAAAACATCTTGTCAGCATCTACACAATCTTTCCTGATTGAACCAGTGATGGATGTGACACATCAAAAACACAGTGCTTATACTTTTTCTCTGCTTGCTAAAGCTCTCTCGAAGGGGCTGGGGAAGCAGCTTAGGGAAGCGCAGGGCAGGGGACCCTTGCTTTGCTGACATACAAAGCACATTCAGAGGACATCCTGTGATTACTAGTTTGCATTGAAACACAAATTGTTACTTAGCCCCGCATCTTCTCAAGCAGCCCTCACAGTTTCTCTAAGTAGCACCATAGATGATTTAGAGAGGGCTGCAGTGCTTGGCAGAGGTTGGAGGTAGTGGGTTTTGCAGGTGTTTGCTTTATATTTTGCCAAATATTTGCTCTGTCTGGCTCTCCAAATTTCTGGGACAGAGTAAAAAGAGAACCCCAGGACAAGAAGATCTCTAGGGATGAACATTGGGGTTTACATCATTTAAAGGCTAGGACCTCTGGAGCCAGAAACATTGCAATGAGGATTTTGCTTAGAGAACCGATCTCAGCACTGCAGAGATTCAGCAAGCTGCTTGCAGGGAGTGGCGGGGTGAGCAGCTCTCAAGCGAGGGCTCGAGGACCAGCAGAAGATTTGGCATGGTGTAAGAGTTTCATGGGCAAGTGTCATGTTAGCCCTACCCCTCTCTCCTGCTAATAGCTCAGTATGCTCATGCAATTGCAGGTGTGTATGTACATATGTATGGCTACGTTTATCTGGGTAGGTACTGAGCTCTCTGCCCCTCCAGAAGCCCTGCTCTAACCAAGCTAGCTAGTTATCCACAAAATAATGAGATTTTGCTTTAAAGTAAGGAGATTTAAATGAAAGAACATGAGTACCTTTCATTTACTGGCTGGGTTTTCAGCCTTTTTAGTCACACTTGCAACCTTTCCTCGGCAACTCAGAGCCCAGAGCTGTGCTTTGTAATGACATCAGTGCACAAGTTCACATTTCATCAGAAGAGCTGAAGCTTTAAGGAAAACATTAAGTTTTGCAAGATTCATAATAAAATCACTAGAGCTGGCAACTGTGTAATCTGAAGTGTACATTTCCAGCCCTTTTCCCTGGCAAAGACAGCTGTCAAGCTGATAACTCACTGCCAAAGCTAAAGTTTGTCCAGATTATTTAGCAAATACACACAAGTACTTCAGGAGAGAATCCACAAACAAGTCACTAATCCAAAAAAGCTGAATTCAAAAGGATGACTGCAAGTTTGCTATTCCTGGCATGCTTAGAGCATAGAGATACAAGTAATTCTGACGGTAGGATTAAACACAATTTGTGCTTTCAATCATGTGATAGAAAGCGTATTAGGTCTGCGAGAAAAGCAACATGACTGAGGTTTTTTTTCCATTTGAATAGCATAGGACTTTCACCTATTGCTTTATTCTGACTCTTTCAGTATAGAGTAGCCTTCCTGCCAACCCCTTGTACCAGAGGAACATTGCATATACCCAAATGGGGGAGAAAAAGGCTATTTGCATAATAGGACAAGACGCTGTTGCAAATAACTTCTGATGAGCTGAATCACGGGGGAGCCCAGGGAGTGGGGCCGAAGCGTAGTACCTGTTGCATGGCCCATTATGTATTGCTTTAATATGTCATTAATATGCACCTCCCCAAGGCATTCCTCTATTTTCTCATGAAAGATTAAAGAGAAGGCAATTGCTACTAATCACACAATTTTTCTAGATTGCTCTCTCACATTTTGCTGAAGGGGATAGAGAGGACTGCCTCTTCTCTCTCCAAACATCCCAGGGAAGGGGTTTATTTCCCAGCAAAAGCATCCTGCAGCAAGGCATTCCCCTGATGCACCAAGGGAGCGACCCAGCTGCCTCTGGGATGGCAGGCGTTTGCTGCCACGGTCTGCGGGCAACCCCTCTGCTCCTGCCTGCTTTTCTCAATCTTTCCACTTCAGAGCCCCCTCAGGCAGCACGTTCAGGGTGGAAAATCCTCCTTCAGCCCATTAATACAGCACTAAGCCTTCCTGTCCTAGCTCTCAGCTCTTGGTGAGGTTACTTAAGGTTTCTTATTGGCAGAAATAAAGGCAGCAAAACCAATTTTTTGGCTATTAACCTGTTAAAAGCTGGTTCATGGACTATATGAAATGATACCTGAGGGACCCTAAAGCACGTGTGTGTGACCAGCTCTGGGGTAGGAGCATCCTCGGAGCCGAGAGTGCTTCCTGCGGACGTGGCTCTGGCTGCAAGCACAAGGGTTTTGCCTGATGGTTTGACAGCAGGTTATTTGCTGACTCCTGCCAACCATCCTCCTGCCCCAATGGGGCAAAGCCAAGAGAAGGGAAGGATAAGGGCCAGCAGTCCTGGTATCTCGGTCTCCTTCTCCTGCCAAGTGTAAAACAAACACACAAGGAGTGACAAGGACTCGCTGAAGGAGAGTAAAATACAGCGCAATTCTTCTGACAACAAGGGTTTTTTCCCATTAAAAAAATGTCAAGCATGAAAACCAAGCTTTTTTACATCAAAAGGACAGCGTCTGGTGCACAAGGGAGGATTTTTTTTAAATTGAAGCAAAGAATTTTTTTCAAGCTCTGTAAACAAGAAACATATCCTTTTTTCCTTTTGAATCAGAGTAATTTTTATTTAGCCTAAGTGAATGATTACATCAAAGATGTAATGATGGCACCTGCAATCCCAGTCCAGCCCACTCCAGGCATCTCAAGTCCATAGCCCAAGACTGGCTGTCCCTGCAACACCATACTCAGGACCAGGATCAGTCTTTTCTGTTGCATTGCTGGTAGACACAAACTCCCCGGACAAGGAGGTTTTTGCACATGATTCCTCTTTCTGCAACAAGCTCTGAGCAGGAGGTGCTTCTACTTCAGCCTCAAGAGCCCTGCCTCCTTCAGCACGCAGCCCAAGGGGGAAAGCCCTTATCTTCGGTAAGCACCATCCCCTAAGGATCCAGACAGAAAATCAATAGGATTGCAGAGATTTGCTGGCTCTGAAGTGCTAAGGAGATAGGAGCCCATCATGCATGATTAGAAGTGCTGATTATCTGCTGATTTTTTAGCAGAGGGATTCCCTTAGCAGCTGCCTCTGGCTCCTCTATCCCACATCTGTCCTTCTCTGCCTCTGCTGTCACCTTTCTTGGATCAGTACCAGGTGTGGTTCCTGGTTTTCACACATCCCTGAGCTCTGGGACCTTGTGCAAAGGTCTGCTTGTGTTTTTAGAGTGAGCAAGGGAGCACAGAGGAGGGGTGGGTGCTCCTGAAAAGGTCCCATTTTGGTTTCCCTCCTGGGATGCCACCTCTCACTGCAAATTTTGCACCTATGTCAAAATTCAACAGTAAAGGCAAACTGAACTAGTCCATTTTAAACTGTCCAGGTATCTTGTTCCTTGCTGTTTGGGATGCTCTACCAAGTTTCACCATACTCCAGTTTAAGCTGCTTCTCAGACTTACTATTTAGTATTTCCCTGAGTCAAGATGACAAGGTTGCCTCACGGGCTGCAAGTTATGGCCATGATAAAGCAAAGAAAGATGCCCTTTGCAGGACAGGTTTTTCTAGTGACCAAAGCAATGGCAATAATTGACAACAGTATGGAGGTCCACAGCTGGTTGATGCAAATAGTCCTCAACTTCCTAAAAGGAAGTTATTAGCATATGTGCATGTTCTTTTCCACGTGTAAACACTGTCTCTGTATAGGCTCTGCAATCAGTTGGATGTAGCTACCATGCAAAGTGGACCCAGATTTGCGGTTTCTACAAGTTGAGTAAGATGCCTGGAACAGTATGATCTACACCTAGAAATACTGCAGTCAGATTTTCAGGAGCTTATCGTGCTTCCAACCAGGCAAAGCTCCAAGGTCTTCCAGAGGATCTGCAAAGGAGGAAAAATGTCTACTGGCATAGAGTTGCTCCTTACCTTTCTAGCCTTTATCTCATCCTGAGGCAGTTCCTGATTCTACACAATCTTTAGAGAAGAGGAATAGTAAATGCTCTGAATAGGAAAAGAGGGACTTATAAAAATTATATATCTGAACAGCTAACAACAAGATTATTTCAATTGTCTTTAAGCTTAATAAATTCCCTCTCTTGACATGCTGGGGACACTGGGAAGAATATGGTGTCAAGTGATTAGACAGAACAATCCATTTAAGCCTTCCAGCTGGGCTCTCCTCTTGGCTGTATCACAGACTGGTGGTACAGCCTTGTAGCTTGACTGAACTCCCTTGTCTCCATTCTCCTTCTGCAGCACGTGGTTGGTAGCAGTTAATCAATCCCCATCTTTTTCTTGCCTTCTCTACTTAGGCTGCAAGATGTTGGGCAAGAGGCTGCTGTGGTCCATATTTAGTACAGCTGTGTTCTGCCCTTCAACAAGGCTCCCAAACGTTTTAATGCAAATATCAGGGAATCTATAATTAGATCTGCAATCATTCCTAATAGTGGCTCATAAAGGCTATTTTGTGTTTCCATCACTTTTGTTGCAGTGCATAGCATTGGACTAAAAGCAGTGGGTATGGTAGATAGCAAAGCATTTCACTGCCAGTCAGAGGTGAGAAATGAGGAAAACAGCAAATTCTGCTTTTATTTATTCTGCAGTCCATCTACTCTTAAATATTAGTATGAGCAGGTACCATCAGAGTACAGTACTACAACACTTCTGTCTTTATGATGTTTACAGCTGTAAATCAGCCAAGTACGACATGCAATTTCCCTAAAGAGCTTAAACACTTGCAAGCCTGGTCACATCCACGCAAGCCTCAGCTCTTTTCAGAATAAGGCAATTGCACTGAAACATTTCTACCAAACCCCAAAACCATTGCCCAGGACCGACCTCTGGAAGAAGCAGGAGATTCATTGCAGGAGGAATACAAAGTGCATGCCCTCAGCTGAGCTGTAAATCCTGGCTCTGTTTTTTTAGGATAAAGGAAATGACTTTTTTTTTTTTTTTTTTTTTTGTCATTCTGGAAAGGCAGGAGTGCTTTGTGGCTCACAGTACTTACCGGATTAGACAGCAGAGGTCTCTACTTCAGTATCCATCTCCTTTACTGCTGTTGTAGCCATTAAATAGAAGTAGGGACTGCCTAACAGTGTAGGTGAGAAGGAAGCTCAGAAGGAATAGTCACAGGTACCTACAATGAGTATCTTAAACAAAAATAGCTAGCACTAAAAAAATTGAAGTTCACCCTAAGGAAGAGCTTAGATACAAGCATCTATAGCTGGATTCATGGATACAAGAAAAAGCAGATAAATCAGAGCCTGCAGCTGAAACCTTGAGCCCCAGGAGCGAACGGGTCCTGCCAGCAGCCTCCCTGCTAACCCTGAGCCCCCCCAAACTCCATCAGCTGCCTCAAGGAATGAAACTTGCCCCTGGTGGAGTCTAATGTAGCCTGGGACCATGGGCGTGCCTCAATGGGAAAATATTGAAGAAAAGTAGGAAGGACTAAGAGGTCTCATTAGCAGTTTAATTGCATAGAGAAAGTCCCTAGGATTACTAAAAGAACTTTTGCCTAGTGAATGGCTTTTCTTTTCAATTACGGGGGAAATATCTACCTGCTCAGATAAGGTGCATGCCAGTGGGACGCTCATTAACCTAGATGTATTTGCTTTGCTGGACTTGGCTGATAATTAAAGTCTTTCCTTTTGCTTCCCTTGGGAATGAAAGGGTCTTACTGTCTCTCTATAGCTCTGTCGTGAATAATCTTTGAGGCAACAGCCTTGTCTAGGAGAAGGTATCTGTAACAGGCAAATTGCCTTTCTGCGGAAGAGCCTAAGCTGGGACCTGCCCTGGGCAGCGCTCCTCCAAGCTGAGCCTAAAGGAGAGCCAAAGGAGAGGTTGGAAGGAGAGTCTTCCCTAGCTTGTCTTAGCAGGAGCTTTAGGATCTCTGTCCTGGCTCTAGATGCTCTGCCCAAAGAGGTGGCATCCTCCTGCTCAGGGACACGGGGAAGGAGGAGGTTGGAGGCTCTGACTTGATAAGCCGGGCTTGCGGCTCCCTCTTGCAAGAGGTTGATGAGGGCTGGAAGCGGTGCAGCCCTCGGCGTGCTGGTGGAGGAGGTACAGATCAGCTGAAGCACTGGAGCACGTTCGCTCCTTGGGTCAAAGCCTGGCTGAGCCTTCCCCATCCTACCGCAGCCCTGGGACAAGGTGTAAGGGCTCCTCCGTTGCTTCACCCCCTTCCTGCCATCAAGGGAGTACTGTCAGTGTCCTGATAGAGAAACTCAATCTTCAGAAAGGAGAACACCCCCCCCCATTCCTCCTTCCCTTTCTCAAAAAGGATGGAAACCTCTCCTTTTTTTTTGCCTATTGCCTGGCTCTGGCAGGTCCAATGCTCATTTGTCCTGACAGTTATTAGCCAAAATCTCTGGCATAAACCACCCTCCCCAAGACAGAGCAGGAAAGGCTGCCAAAGAAAACAGTTGGTATTTTACCCTGGGAGCGCGAACGGGCTCCCACGCTGCAGGGCAGGCAGCAAGCAGGGCTTTTGCATGTTCCCTGTGTCCTTTAAAACTCAGGCTGTGCGGAAAGAAATGATTCAAGACAGTCTCTGGAAGAGGAAGACTCTGCTTCCCTCCAAAGCAAAAGGCCTTCACCTGCCTTCAGACACCCTCACGCTACATCAACGTGGGGATCACTGATAAGACAGCCCCATAAATTCATTAGCCTTCAGGGTAGTGCCATTCCCCAGTTCAGCAACCTCTCAATTAAAAACTTGCCTGCTACAAACGGGCCCCACTGAGACAGGACACTCTTTTTATGGTTGAGGCCACTCTGCTTTTAACACAGCGCTGATAGCTGCAGTTGGGCTTTGCTGCAGTAGCTCAGCACCTTTCTGCTAGCTAAGAGGGGCTGCACTGCTCATGCAATGATTAATGAAGCTTAAGTAGACCTGGAAATGGGAGTGAGGGCCTATAAATTCTGCCAAGCTCTCTTGGGTCTGATTACCCCAGCTGTAAAGTGAGGGTGTCAGCACTCTGCTGCCGTGGGGAGGAGGTGCTAACGGGATTAAATCTATTAAAGGCTGCAAATGGCTCTCAGCCCTGCTGTGGCTTGGTGGGTCACACAGGAGCAGGGGTGAGCTTGAGGATGGAGCCGGAGGCAGTTTCTCTTTCCTGCATCCCTGGAGGTACCTGCCTGTGCTGGTTTTTTGGTAAGTATTTCAAAGACTGTATATCCTCTGAGTACTTCCTTATCTGCCAGACCCCTCATACCAAGATGACTGAGCAAATTTGTCAAAGACCAGAATCCCACAACTCGGAGATACCAGGCTTTTCATTTCCTTGAACAGTCCTTGCTCTTTCAAGCTTTCCAAATGCACCAAACGGGGGAATTCAGCACTGCCTCTGCCTGTTCTTGCTGCAATGAGAAAGAGGGATCAGGCCCAGAGAGATTTCCTTGTGTTTGCTCAAAACTGGCACTCTTGCCTGCGCACTGCTTTCCAGCTCAAGGACTAATGCTGAGAAAGGCACTTTGAGCACAAAGTTCGCTAGATAGCTTTCGTGCCAAACTTGTGACTTATATGCGAGATTAATCCTTACCTCCCAAATCTTTTCATGTTAAGGAGGAAAAAACCTGTTCTGTCAATGCCCAATAAATGATTCCAGAGCTTTCCACTGGAGGGAAACAGAAATAAAATACAGCAGCCCAGGATTTCAGTATCAAACATTTAACTCCTTCAAAGCTGGACTGCTCAACAGCCATCAGAGGCATCGCTTGCTTATACCTGGAGTAGCTCAGCACCTCCTGGTCACGGATGCCATCTGGATGACAGCATAGACCCCTTAGCAGGGCAGAGCAGCTCCTATTAATCTCCAGAGGGGGAAACATCTCCCTCATTTGATAAACAAGCTGCCTCTAGTTGATGAACCCCTTCAGTCAGATGCTGAAATTTGGCACAGCCAGCTCTGAGCTCTCCAGAAAGCCTTGCTCGCCTGGAGACGTGTGTTATCATACAGATGTGCCTATTGTAATGCCCACGGGTGTGTGGAGCGGCGGGGTGCTTGTGCAGGAACTGGTGGTCTGTGTGTTGCTTCTCTGGCTCAAATTGTACGTAAAAGGTTGCTGGATGTTTTTGCACAGGTACCTACAGGCTGCAGCCTCTGCAGCAGTGGGTTAACCCTTTCTCTCCTCCACTTCTTCAGGAGCAAGACACCTTTCTGCTCTTGATTTTAACCCATTCCTCATGCAAAGCTAGGGAAAAGGCTAAGATGCATCCACACACACACCCCCCCACCTACTTGTCTGAGCTTTGCTTGAGCCCATGCCCTGGGCTGAACCAGAGGATCTAAAGAGTTACCAGAAATTTGTAGGTGTAACAAAAAAAACCCGTCTCTGCCCTCTCCTGTTGGGATTCAGTGCTCGGAAACTTAGACTAAGGTGATAGTTTTGCTCAGCTCCTTGTAAATGCCAGGGCAGGCACTGCTGCTTGGCAAGGAGATGAGCAAGCCCCAGGTGAGCAGCCTCTAGGGCTACTTCTCTGCTTTTTTCCCCCCATCAGGGTGTAAGGTTCAAAGCCCAGCCTCCTTGCTGCCCTCCCAGCACTGTCAGAGAGCCCTGGGGGGCTGTGCAGGGTCCAGCGAGTCAATGCCTCTCAGCATTTCACTCCTTCCCTGCTGTGCCTTCGTCTCTCTGAGGGCATCTTGGAGCCATCAGGTCAGACCAGGGAGCTCTGTATGCCCACATCTGTGCTGATCCCGGCTTCTGGGCTGTGCTGTTTCTCAGACACCTGCTATTTCTGAAGGGATTTAATGTCAAAATCCCCAGGAATTCAGAGGAACTCAGACTTCAAAAGCTTTGAAAAAGTGATCGCCAGGCAAGCATGAACTCAGAGCGATAGGGCATGGCTACACAAATGATGAACTCCACTTCATGCCCAGACTGTGAGTACATTTTGCATGCGTCTTGCTGAGGTCCCACATGTGCTGACTCCAGTTTTGCTCAGTTCCTCTCTATCGCTCTCCTTCTCTTGACACAACGCCTTCAGAGCAGGGATGAGGGAGCATCTGCAATTCCTCTGCACTGCCATTTATTTTGAAGCCTTTAAGTGGTTTTCAGTAAAAGAGTGGGAATAGGTATAGGAAGAGTGGGGTGAAACGTCATCCCCAGCTATTTCAAAGCAAGATTTAGTTACGACTTACCAGATGTCTGTTACTAAGTCCCTCAGTCTTTCATATAAAAACATGAAAGCAGAGCCCAGAGGATTCATGAGGTCCCCTAGGCAACCTCCCCCCCCTCCCCGGCAGGCTCAGCTCTCCCCAAAACCACTTCAGACATTTGTCTGCCATATTGTTTAAAACCTGAAGTGAAGGAGACTCCACTTCTCACGCAAGCTATCGCAGAGTTTCATTTTCCTTTTCATTAGGAAGTTTTTTTTAATGTCTAACCTCAATCTTTCTTCCTACATCTTAAACCCATTATTTCTCATGTTATCCCCCGTGGACAAGGAGAACTCGTTATTGTATTCCTCTTCACAGTTCTCTCTCATGCACCTGAAGGCTATATTTATCTTTACAACAACTCTGGAAAATAGAGCATTGACATTATCTCTAGCAAACAGATGGGAGCAGAGGAGCTAAGGGTGGGGTTTCTTGCTTAATTTTAGATATCCAGAAGTTAGAAGTCTAAACTAGTTGTGTGATGCTCACTGTTGTATCTAGCACAGATTTCTCCAGCTGGGACTGGCCCAAAAGGGCTTCCACATGCCACCCCTCTATCTCACCACTTTAGTGCTGTGACCTTTAGCTTCCCCATCACAAATATTTTTGTTTCAGGATAGGATGAGGGGAATGCAGGGTGCTGCTTTTCAAAACACGTCTCAATTTCTGTAGCACCAAAGCACCCATCGCTAACGAGGGTGGAGAAGGGGGTTTATTGCAGGGGTGCAAGCACAGCAGTGTTGTGACAGCAAGTGCCATGTGTGCTGCACAGCATCTGGGAGAGACATCCTTAGGTGAAATATCCATTTTGAGTCATGTCTCGTGGAAAAAATGTTATTTTTCAAGTTTACTTATAATGCTGTCTTTCATGTGCAAAGCAACTGTTTCACTTCATCAGAGCAAACAGCATATATTGGCTGCTCCTTCCTTTTGATTACTTGTTAACACTGAGTTTGTGTTATGCTTGAATTTTGGCAGGAGCATAAGACTGTAACAAGTAGGAGGTAAAGCTTGGTTAGTTTGGAGAAAGGGAGATATAATCATTTTTTCCAGTTTAAAAAAAATTAATTAGTTTGATACTAATACATGTTGTAAATTCAAGCTGTTAATTGGAAAAAAAAGAGAACATAAACATTTCAGTCTTTTTAGTGTTTGTGTCAATCTGGCGCTTTGAGAAAAAACAAGCTTTGATTATTTTTCATTTGAAGTGCTGTTTCATTTCAAATCTTCCTTCAGCTGGACTTTTTATTAACTGAAAATCACTGAAGAAATGCTAGAATTGTAAGAGATGTATTCAGTGCATTTCTAAAGTATTTTTTAAATTATTTTTTCAATTCATTAGTACTTTAAAGGTCAGGTTTTTTTCCCCTCTTCCTCTAGAACCAGCAGCCTGCCATCCAACTGCTGCTTTACTCAGCTCAGTGCAGGTGTGGGTTGAAAGGGAATTTCAGCCCCTGGCAAAGCGGGGAGCAGGAGAGCCGGGGCCAGGCTGACTTGCTGCCTGAGCTTGCAGAAAGCTGCTGCATTTGGCTTATAAGACCTTACCAACCCCCCTCTGAAAAAGCCTAGCACTTTTCTAGTTGCACTTTGCTGAGCTTGAACAAAGTAAAACCAAACTAAATTAAAAAAGGAAAAAAAAAATGGGGAGAGGGAGATAGAATATTTTGGTTTGAGATGCTTTATTCTGAGTAGGGGCTTTCTTAAAATAAGGAGGTTAAAAAAAAAAAGGGAAAAAGCTCACTTAACCTCACAGTAAACCAAAACCATCATGGTTTTGCTGTACCAAGGGCGAATAGAATGCTCCTACTCTCAAATTTATTTTCTAAAGAAGACTTTTCTCTAACAACACCACATTGCAGTTTAGACCCAAATCCCAATAAAACAGACAAAAACTAATTGAGCTGGAAAACTCTGAGCCAGCTCTACTTGGGAACCAGAGGAGCTTTGCCAATGGAAGCTGTGCAGGGTGACAGCTCCAGAGCCCAAATAGCTCATATGGTTTTCTCTATTGGCACGTGATAATCTCTGAATCCCAGGACCGCTAGCTTTTGCTATGCAATGTTAATATGGTCTCGTGTGAGAGCAGTGGCAAATCCCTTCCCCAGAGCCTTGCTAGGGCTGCCCATCCCATGTTGTCTCTGGCAAGCTGCCCCAGGAGGAGATGGGCATGTTTTTGTTGGTGCCGCAGGATGTTAACACTTGCCTCCATCTGCTAACGTGACCCTCTGCCTCCCTCCAAGTCTCCCGCCCGTTACATGCAAAGCTTTGCAATGCTTCAACTGCCAAACAAATCTGGTTTAGCAGGGCAGCTTGCAAACCCACTTAATGGGCCCTTGTTACCCAGCCGACCTGTTTTCCTGGGAAGTTTGCCAAGGAACTGGGATCAGGGTAGTGCATTTCAATGACTGAGTGACAGCTCAGCATCCCACCAAGCATAACAATTTGTGATGTTCACTTCTCCTGACCGCACTAGCTGCGAGTACTGTGGAACCAGGACTTGGTAGCAAGAGTTTATGGCTCTTTGGCTCACTTCCCAGATCCGGTCCAGCTAACGCAAAGACCACTGCCATGGCAGGACATCTTTTTTGATATGAGTTCTATGTAGTTCCTAAAATAATTGGGATGTAAAGCAGAGCAGTATCTTTCTCTTCCAGAACCAGGCAGAGAGTGCTTGGATGATGCCTCCTTTTCTCTGGAAATACGAAATCTCTGCAGCACCTTCTAGCAAGTGTAGTCCTTGGCTTGGGTCCATGCGAAAATTGGCCTGGCTGGTTGAATCCATAAGAAGCAATTCTAGAAGGAAAACAGCCCTCTGAGATCTGTATCTTCTGGGATGGATTGTGATGAGCTTTACAGCCTGCATCATCTCCTTTAATACCACACTGACAAAAACAGGGTTGGGAAATATCTGTCCTCTGCAGCAGAATCCCTCCAGATGATCATGGGACAAGAGAACCACGCTCCTGATTTCCACAACTTCCTAAAATATTAGGTGGTAATGACAAATATCCTCAGGTTTTTCCCCCATCCTGGTATCAAAGATCTGTCCTCCTTTGGTTCTGTGTCTGGCAGTTGGAGGGATGTTCCCAAAGACTCATGAAGGGCAGACTTCTGGATCTGAAGAGGCACCATGCTCCCCATTTCCAGGCGGTGCTGCAAATAACAACAGACTGTGGGAACCAATTCGTTGCTCACAATGAAAAATCCGTTTGTGTGGTGGGGAGAAACACAAGCATCATCCAGGAGAGAGAATTTTTAGTGAAGTCCTCTGCAGTTATCATCAGTGTTCATTCACAGCAAGTATCATTTGCAAAAGACCTAGATAAATATCCTGTATTTCCAGCCCATTCTGTATTGAAGCAGGGGAAACTAAATTGCTCCCTTTTAGCACATATCTCAGGGGTGTCAGCAGAAATGAAAGCAGATTGCACCCTAACGTCTCTAAAGAGGAGTTTCAGCCACCTTTACTAGCTAATTCTGCAAGCTATGTGCTCAACCCAGACAGAAACATGGTGCTATAGAGTAAGAGGATAGTCTGAACTGGAGAACCTGAACAAGAACCAGATATGCCTGCAACTGTCAGTTAACTCTTGCAGCAACCAGTCAAATATCACCACCTGGAAGCAACACAGGAGATGTCTTAAGGGAGACCAGTTTCTCCTATGCACACCACACCTGAAGCACACACACTATGACACCACCAACCCAGTGTACAATAACAATGCGAGAGACCCTATGACAACCATCGAAATGAGGAACAGAGGGATGCATTCAGGAGTATTTCAGTGTCTGCAATCTGGAGGCCATGTGGGCCAGAAAAAATGATGCTGAGGACTTGTGTTTAGGAAAAGTTTTCAAATGAAGATTTAAGTCTGCTGTGCAGTGGCTGGGTCTTCTAGAAGCTGGTGGAGTAGGTCTTGCTTTTGACATTGTAATTTTTTAGGTATCTCTTAACCTAGAGATGACAACTGTTTCAGGGAATAGGGAAAGATGACATCCAAAGGCTGTCTGAAATCCAAAATTGGGTCTAACGTTCTGTCCTTAAAACACAGACTGTGAAATGATTCTTCACAAGACCATGAGGTATTCAGTGTTGTGGGTGCTCTCCTCCTCCTGCAGTCACTCCTGAACCACTGTCCTCTTCTTATGGGCAACGACTGAGTAGGTGGCACCTCCTGGACAATGCCTATGGTAGAGATACCCATAGTGACATCCCTCTTTGGGATGGCTGGTCCAAGCTTGGGCTGGTGACAAGTATCGGGTTCAATGCTTCTCCTTCTCCCTGCATGGCCACACCACATAGCTGTGGTGTTTGGTGATTCATGTTACTCCCATCCAGTAGCAGCTGTGGAGAAAGGAAACACATGACACTGACATAATCCTTGCTCCTCCCATGCCA
Source organism: Haliaeetus albicilla (assembly GCF_947461875.1). Taxonomy (NCBI): domain Eukaryota; kingdom Metazoa; phylum Chordata; class Aves; order Accipitriformes; family Accipitridae; genus Haliaeetus; species Haliaeetus albicilla. The sequence goes on along the minus strand of NC_091489.1, from coordinate 4,845,928 downwards.
ACATCCCGTTCTGCCTGGCTTGGGGGGGTATCCATAGTTAAAGGGTTATGTTCTCCTTTCCCTTTGGCATAAAGAGCTTTTGCACTCTTCCCTTCTATCTCTTCTACCTCACCGCCCCCTTTCCCTCCAGAGCAAACAACATTTAAAAGATTCAGGCTGATCTTTTAGTGCTTTGACGCTACCACAGCATTCTGGTCTAACACATCAAGGACAGACTGCAACCGCGTCCCTGAGACGCGTCATCGAGAGAATGTCAAACACATCAAGACTTAACTCCTCCTAGGATATACGTTACCGCACGCACTCTGCCTTTCACCTCCTCAGTGGGCGTCAGGACCTCACTTATGGACCTCAAGCTGCAGAATAGCTGAACCTTCAGAAGGAAGTGGAGAGGTTGGCTGCCTACTGGCTCTAGCATTTGCTGAGGGGGTGTTTGGCTGTTCCTGCCAGAAGCAAAAGCTGCTCTGCATGGACCTGTTAAAAAAGAGTAAGTCTGGCTGTAAATAGGCATTTCACCATGATCGCGCTGCTTACAAATGTAATCGAGGAGAGGTGACTTCTCACCAACACACATGCAGAAAGAAGAGAACTATCCTATCGTAAACCCAAAAGGGGTAAAACTTATTCCCAATCAATTATTTGCCCCAAATGAACACGACAAGATAGTGAAGCTGTAACAGTGTGTACTACATCAAGAACAATCCAAACCAGTGTTACTTCAATGAGAAGTCCTACCAACAAAGCTCAGAGTAGAGCCTGCCAGCCATCTCTGAGGCAGAGGGTTATTGCCTCCACTGTTGCAGTTACTTCAACAAGGCTGAGAAAGACCTGTTGTGACACCCCTTGAAACGTTCCCACTGCCCGCGCTTGTGGTGACTATGATATCAGAGAGGAGGAGAGCACTACGAACTCTCTTGGATCATCAGCCATGATCAGTGTTTGTGGCCTATTGAAACAAGGCTGAAAAGGTGTCTTCATTTTTCTATAGCTCATTAGCTTCAGAGGATGTGAAGCTGCCTTCCTGTTCTTCCCGGCAGGCTGCTGACATCATCCAGTTTGTCATTATGTGGCAGAGGTCCCAAAGAGGGTGAAAGACTCCCAAATGTGCCCAGAGCCCTGAGGCATCCTTCTCTGCTGGGGATCAAGTAATCCAGATGTTGATATGGCTGTGGACAGTGAGATGGAGGAGGTGGGAAGGCAGTCAAAATACCAGGAGCTATTATTGCTGAGAGCAGAGTCTTGTCTCAAGAACATAATGGCCCATCCATCACCTCACCTGGAAGCATGGCATTGGTGGCAAGTCAGATGGGTCCCAGGCTAAAGAGCTGGAAGTGCGTGAATTGACCCAGCAGAATGGATTGGTCATGGAATAAGGTATAAAAGTTGGCTGAAGTGTGGCATGTTTGTCACCTTCCCTTTAGTAATCATGATAGGTATAAATCCCTTTGCCCTCCCCAGCCAACCTTTCTTTGGGCAAGCTTGTCAGGTACTTACCCTAAGCCAAAATCCGGTCATAGCTAGTGACATGGGTGAGTGATTTTAGTATCTTCTTGTGCTCATTCTACAGACAGTGGTCTCAATGACCGGTCACCAGAACTGACAGAAGATGGCTCTGGCCCACCCAGCTGCACCAGGTATGACCACCATGAAGCTCCCCAACCTGTGACACTACAGGGACCCTCCCTCAGATTTTAACTGCAATCAAAATGGTGTGGCACAACTCCTCTGGCAGGGCACTTCATGTCACTCGGGTGAATCAGAAGGGATGGAGGTGGTAGCTAAAGTGTTTCTTTCCCCATGGGGTCCAGAGGCCACGTGCTTCCTGCCTAACATTTTGCTCCAGACAGGAGCACCTCTGAGGTTCAGTTTGTCCTCGCAGATCTTGCACGCAATATCTGTGGGCTCTGGGCCAACTCTCTTCTTCATAATGCTCTGAAGTAGCTGATGCTGCTCTTTGCTTCTGTCATTGATGCTGGTTGGGCATGTACAACTAACCAAATGAGAGATTTTCCCATGAAACTTCATAATGTCCCCACTCCCCGGACTCAGATTCTTCCTGCATGCCTACTGTGAAAGAAACGTTTCTATTTTTAGCTTTGAGGTGTTGGCAAGAAATGCAGTGTATGGATCTGCATTACTAAGTCAGGTAATAGCACAGCTCCTAATCCTGGGCCTTTGTTTCATTTTGCCGGTACCAAGGATTGCAAACCTTGGTGCTTAATCTAGTGCCCTAATCGCCTGTCAGCCACTCTCCCAAATGCAAATAAGATGAAACAATAGGTAAGGTTTTTCATGAGAAAGTGGATGAGGGATTGAGAAAGCTTTATGTAGGCTCTGTTAAATAATGTCTGTGTTTAAAGTCTGGAGTGCTTATTCTATCAATTTTCTCCTTTCTCCCCTTCAGAATTTTATTTTCAAACAGGGAAAAATCTTTTTCAAGGTCACAGAGAGGTTACATTTTAAGACGTTTGCAGTACATAGCTTCAGGCTAGGTTAAAATTCCCTTAATGACCGCAGCCTGTCTTGACTGGGATTCATTTCTTCTGCTATCTTTATCTTATACCTTCCTGAATCCTGTTAGAGCTATGATACTGCTAACATGGCACGACACCAAGGACAGAAGTCACTTTTCCTCCCTCTTTTTTTTTTAAACCTACAATAGTGGTTTGTCGTCTCTTTTTGTTTTCCTCCCTCTGTTTTCTCATGGCTTCTAGTTGACAGAAATGAGCTGCTTAGCTCTGCAGTCAGGATACTGGCAAAAATGCAGCAATTCTCTTTATTCTAGAGGTATGTTCTCTGTGCATTGGAAAACCCATTCCTTTTTTTTAGTGTAACAGATTCCTTTGCACTGGCTTACTATGTGCCACCTGTGTCATCTTTCAAGGTATAACCCTGAAATGGGGCAAAAATACCACACCACCCTTTTTGTGGAATGCAAAATGAAAGACTTGGCTATATTCAGGAATTAAAGGCCTGTGGCATTGTGCTGTGGGAATATTAACTGTAAATGTGGAACAAATACACTGAGCTTTCCTCCGTGGTGCCTGCAGCTCCAACTCAACCTTCATCTCCCATCACAAACTTGCTTTGATTACAGAGCCACAGTCTGTCTAGCTGGTGAAATGCCTTTGGAGATGAGAAGGATGCTGCACACCAATAAATAATGATAAGTGATGATCCTATCTGGGGGCTAGCAGGGAGGTAGAGCTACAAATTCAATGAACAGGTGCAATTTGCATCCCCAGAGCCAAGTACATGAAACAGCCTACAACTAAATTACTACTGAAAGGCCAGGGCGTCTCATGGGACAACCAGGGATACACTTCGCTTTCTATCTAGATTTAAGGCCTGGACTTAAGAGACCTTGTCTCCACTCTCATGCTTATAACAGGGGCAGGTGACCCTATATTTGCAAGGACAGAATATAGCACAGATATATTGCTCTTCTATTAGCTAAGGCCTTGAAGTAAAATCACTGGATAACAGGCTGTCATGGCCACTCGTTGCATGGAAGAGCTGCCAGCGCCCTGCTCGAGGTCCCTTAAGTGCTGTCACCTCTGGGCCTGCATTAGGTGCCATCCATCACCTGAGGTCCCACCCAGCACGGAGCAGCCCCAGGCAGAAATTACTTGTAAGCACCCCCAAAAGCCCCCCAGACAGGCTCCTGTTGCTCCCGCAGCAACGCTGAACGCTTTGTCCATCTTCCCTCACTGCCCACACTCTGCTGGGATTACTCTCTTCTTGAACTTTGGGTCCCTTCCAAAGTGTGGTGAGCAGCAGGGGCATCTGTATAACATGATCCGTTAGTAGCTGTCCCAGCTTTCATCCCACTAGCTTTGTTGGGACACAGTTGCAAGTGATTTATATGCTTAAGGGCTCTCCTAACTTTCCTATTTAAGATTATGCTTCCCTCCCACCACCTTTGGCTTTGGCCAGTTTGTCCCAGCAGCAACCAGCTGTGTGCAGAGGATCTGCTGGGCCAATAATCATTCATTCATGGGCAAACAAGCCCTACCAGGAAAATGGTCATTTTGCTCACTGGTCTTGTGTTGCCATTGCTAAAGATGTACTGCTACTGCCAGGACAGTGTATTCTGGGTATTGCCAGAGGAACAGGCAACCTAAGGAAGGTCAAAAGAAATCCATTTCTTCTATGATTTCTTGTTTGTGTGACCTGAATTTCTCCATGTACAAGTGCATTAATATTCTTGTATCCCTATTTGAAATGCTTTGCCTTGGTCTGCCTTTGCCTTTACCCTCGCACGATCACAAGGGATGTCCTACGCTTGTCCCTAGGCCAGTGATAACGCCTGTTTCTTCCTCCTCTCTTTTCTAACCAGTGTTCTCATCACATAGCAGAAATAACATAAACACAAGCACGGTCATAAAATACAAATGAAGAGGATAATGCGATAGTGATAGTCATCAAGACTACATTGGTAATATTATGGTGTTCTGTATCTCAATTGTTATGTAGCTGCCATTACCTCTGGTGTTGAATATTATCCCATCCTGTAGTACAGGAGGGAATTTATACCTAGACCTGTGCTACCACATCAATTTACAGTGTGTGCATAGCCTGCCCTTCAGTTACTTGCACTCTGCATCCCCTAGTAAATTCAGCGAGTGAATAAAAAACACAGGAGAATCAAGGTACCTGATTCTCCTACATGATGCACCTACATTGTGCTCCAAAATAAGAGCAGGAAGTAGCCTTGTTAATCTTAACTTTTCTGGAACTCAGTACAATATCTCTATCTTTAATGCTTTCTCTCCCATGAGCAAAAAACCCTCCTGTTAACAGATTCCTTGTTCTTTGACATGCTTACACTTCTGTTATGTTCCCTATGCCCTGCTGAGACTAGAAGCAAAACTGTAACCAGCTCATGCTGGGTCAGTGACACCAGTACCACCAACAAGGGAGCGTGAAGACGATCATGAAGAGCAGAGCAAGCATCAATATATTTTGAGATGGGCTGTTACGCAATGTCTGTAGGAGCTGGCATATGTAATTTCCCAGGGTGAAGGACAGGACTGTATCTGCACTGCAAAATAGCTGTATTATAACCTGTTAACTGCAGGACAGCATCCAAATTAAGTCAAGACAAGGATATTAGCTAGTTAAATGCCAGTATCAGCATCAGAGATTGCATGAGGACACAGAAAGAGCCAAACATGCCAATAAATCCTGCTGAAAGAGTGTTAACAATTACAGAGCCCAAGGGCTGATGGGACCTGGGTATATTTTAAACAGAACAGTGTAGTGTGGGCAACACAGATCACCACTTGGTAGCTGACTAACCTCAGTACAAGGCTAACTGTCCTCAGTACAAGTACGAATTATGTCTCAGATACTGGGGGTCATCTGCAGCATATCCTCCTCTCCTGCACAGTCTGTGCTTATATGCAGAAATGGCTTAGAAGAGTTACAGGTCACAGCAGAAGTAGACTGTATTCTCCAGGTTTCCCAGCTCTGAGAACAGTGAACTTAAACAGGACTGAGACACACACACAAACGTGCTCCCTGAACCTTCTCCATGGGACATGGTCACCATAGGTGCACAAGAGAGAAAATTTAAACCCTACACCTATATGGAGAAGGGAGAAAGAGCCCCATTTGTGCAAAAGTAAATTGGGAAACAATTACGTGGTGCAGGGGAAAAATTACAGTAGCAGCCAGTAAGGAAGACTTCTCTTAATCATCCCGTATTAGCTCAGTGAATCGGAAAATCGTGGCAAGTCTGCCAGAGAATATACTGCCCAAACCTCGTATCAACTGCCGAGCTACATAATATTTAGCTGCCTGGACAGGAAAATGCATTGCTTCCCATAAAGCATGCCTCCCAGAGAATTACAATCTCTTATTTGTCATGCCAAGGTGGGTGTGGGGGGGGGGAGGATTGGAAATAAATGCTACAAACGCTCTCTGTTGGGAGTAGGGAGTTAGTTTATCTCTTCAGCCCAGAACGTAAAACCCACAGCTGCGAGTAGAAACAAGGGTTATTTACAGTGCATCTTTTTTGATGAAAGCCTCCTGGAAGGGCTGAGGAAGGTGTTTCTTCTTCATCACAAGTCCGACCCTTGCCTTGTGTGGATATGGGTGGAATAAAAAGTGTGAGATCCTTGAAGGGAGAGGAAAAATAGTGTTTTCCTACAAGGTGTCTTCCCAGGGCCACGCTGACAAATCTGCAGGGCTTTTCATTACAGTGCCACGGAGCCCTTAACGAGTGCACTCGGGAAAATGAATTCCTCCATGGCTCCAAAACCACAGGGGTACTACAGCGGTTCAGGAGAGAAGTCTTCTGGGTGCTTGGACCGAGCTCTGACACCTACCTGCCCCCCTCATATATGCCAGTATACGCAGCTCAGCCAGGTGTTTATCTCTGCATTGAAGGCACGGTGGTTTCTTTAGTTGCACACCCCCATGGTAGCTCGTAACCAGGGGCTTTTGCAGTGGTTAAACCATCAGGCTGGGATTCAGGGGACAGTTTGCTCTATCACAGATGGGTTGCAGAGCCAAAAGAAATCTCTTCTCTCTTTCATACTTTCCCCACTGATTAAAAGAAGACAAATCAGCCCTTGGGGAGGAGGGAGGTTTATGGTTCACTGATTAAGAATTCACGTTCACATTAATCCTATTTTAATAATGACAAGAAAGATTCAGAGTTTCCCCTTCCATTTGGGGAACCTCCACTTTAAAGTGAGGAGGTCAGAAATCAAGCACTTCCTTGAAGCAGACTCAGACCTCCTGGCCCAAAATTGCTTCTCATGCTGGCTTATCTGCTTTCACAAAAGCTTGTCACTAGAGGAGCCAAGAGCGGAGCCTGGATGTAAGCAACACCGCGTCGCATGTAACCACCAGATGAACCCAACTGTGAGAATCGGTCTGTGGGCAGGAGGAATAGTGTGGCGTACAAGAAAAAGGAAGCTTTTGGCAATTGCTCTTAACTTTGTGGGTGTTCTTGCTTGGGCTTTCTGCCTGGGCACCTTCAAGAGCATTCACAGGTCCTCCTTGCACCATGTGTGTATGCGATTGCAGAGAGAACCGCTGCCCAAAAGTACGAGACATCCCAGGCACTAAAAGGCTCCCGAGCCTTGCCACCTCTCAACAGTGTCTTCCATCCAGGAGCACGGTCACCCAGCCTGTATGCACGTCCAGCTGGAATTAGGATCTGTTCAGCTGAAAACTGCACTTGGGGAAAAAAAGCTCATTTCCTGCACAGGTATATGACCTGAAAGAGAATCAAGCTCACGTGCATCTGTTTTATGGGAAAGCAACTCGCTGTGTCTTTGCATCTGTGAGCTGGGAAACACAATGCTATATCTCATGGCAAGTTACTCTTCAAAATTAGCTGAAGCTTACTTAAAATAGGGGTTTTTTTCATTTTTTTTTAATATGCAAGATTGTAAGAGAGAAGCTATTTGATATTTAACTTTGCAAGAGCTAAAAGAATGTCTAGCAATGCTTAGCTGGCTCCTCTCATGAAAGCACCTCAGCTTCTAAAAAAGGTCTAAAAATCTTTTCTAGAAAACACCTGCCTTTAAAGAACAACTTCAGAAATGCTATTCTTGAATGTAAAGAACTGAGCTTTGTGGATGGTAATGGACTTGTAAGGCTAACTCACAAAGCTGGTGAAAGAGTGAGATTTGGGGAATATGCACAAAGGCATCGACACTCCATAGTCTTTGGATGGAGCTGGCTGTTTTTGCAGATTTCCCCCACCAGCCTGATAATAAGCAGCAATAAATTGTAGCGGGAGAACCTGGAGATCCCCAGTCATTTCAACACAAGATGTAAGTTTTTTCCTGCTCCCAGGCTGTGGCACGGAACAGGGGAGGAGAAGGAGAATGTTGTCCACTGTGGAACCAGCTCCCAGCTGCTTTCTGTGCTTATTTACCAGTTCAGGGAACAGTTTACAGAGTGGCTTTGATGTTAATGGGTGGTTGCATCCTGCTACTCTCCAGGAAACTTCTCTTCTCTGCAGCTCCCTGCTGGGTTTTCAGAACTGCTCAGGGCAAATTAAAAGAGGGGGAGAATGCAGGATGTCCCCTCCTCCATGCAAGGGAGGGGATGAGAAGAAGTGATGCTGACCCACCACAGCTACTGATGCTTTCGACTGCTTTTACAGCACGGACGCACCTGTGGGAGTGTAAGACTCCCACCGCAGAGCTCCTGCTTTGCTCCCCCCTCACTCCTCCTGTAGCTTTGGGCATCTGTCCTGTATAGGCTGTGAAACTTTGGGACATCCCAGTCCCTGAGCCCAGAGCATGGACGCTGGAGGAGAAAAGAGCCCCAGGCACTGCCTGCTCTCCCAGCAGGGCTTGGGAGAGCAGGGATCCGTGGGCAGCATGAGTCCCTGCTGCAGCCCACATCCCTCCTTCATGAAACCATCACAATTTCTAGCCCAGGAGGTGGGCACCAGGAGCAAAAAAACTGGAGGGGTCTGTAGGGCCTTTTTACTGCCTCCCTTGAAGGACATATTTGGAAGACCTTTTGGGCTGTCTGAGCCCAAACCAGTCATGATCTGGCTAGGAAAATCTTCATGGCTCCTTAAACAACCCTCTTCTTCCTCCTGCTGGAAGCCATCACGGCACAGAGAGGTGCCTGGTGCCTCTCAACACTTCACACTCCTTGCTTTGTTGCTAATTTTTCCTTAGGCTTCTCCTGGGGCCGTGTCTTGCCCGATAAACAGAGACATCAGCAGGAGCCCCGCAGACACCAGGGACAGCAGAGCAGATTGCAGAGGGTTTTTCCATATGGCTCTCACCTTCAGCTGGCAGAGGCAGCCCTCATTGCTGTGGTGTTTGCGACCACAGCTCAACCCAGAGCTGCTTCAGAGAGTTTTGCTATAGCTGAATCAGGCCAGATGAGCCTCGTGGAGGTTTTTCTAGGGAGGCAAAATAGCTGCCTGCCTCCCCGAGTTTCTCTCTGCTCCATTTACTCAGGGTCTCCGAAGTTCAGCAAAATCCCTCAGCTCTTCTGAAATCAAACATCAAGAGACAAAGCTAAGCAAAATAAATTCTTCCTGTCCCAGGCTGTCACTCTGAGTGGTTTATACCAACAAAGAAGGCATTAGTCACTAATACCACAGGGTCTATATGTATGTTTGTGTATTTTATGGCATGTTTTTCCACTGTGTGTGTGCCCGCAGTGGCTCTGTATCAGGAAGCTCAAGTGGCTACCAGCTACTGGAGGGTCTTTTGGATGTCTGTACTCATGGAGAGCCCTTCTCTACCTACATGTGCATACACAAGTGCACACACATGCATGCTTACACACCCCCCCTGCTGCTCTCCAGCTGCTGCCTGGGGAATGTCAATAGCACAGAAAGTCCAAGAGATAAGACCATGCTAGAGGAGGCAGAGGAATAATCCCACACGTGGCCATTTTTCCCAAGGTGCTGAACATTTTCCTCTGCAAAGACTCAAAACCTTGCTCTGGTGGCTCCTGCTTTCCCACCAGCCTCCCGGAGCCCACGTGGCCCTGGCTTGAAGGCTGCTCTTCTCCAGGCTGGGATGGGGCAGGTGCAGAGTGGGGAAACGACCAGAAAACACTTGAGGGGAAAATGTGGTCTCATCTCATTGTTAACATTTCACAGCAAAGTGTCAATGTGATGCAGTGAAATCCACTTCAGGACAAAAGTCTAAATTAATCACTTGGACTTTCTTGTTTAGTTTCAGAAATGCTGAAGTATTTTATTTTACATAGGTAAAACAGTTCCAACTTATCACTTTAATCCCTTTTATTTTTAACTTGTTGCTGTACTGAAATATTGATGGCATTTTATAATAACAAAACCACCTAATTTATACTAAATATCCACTTAATATATGTGCATAGAAACCTATTTAAGATCATATTTAATATAAACTCTTTATAATTTATGAAGCCTAGTATAACACAGTATAGAAACCTATCATGTTATAATATAGTTTCATATTTTATGGTAATAAAGAAGTAAAATGCAAACGAGCCCACATCAACGTTACCTTCATGTTGCTCTGATTTTTATTCTGATTTATTTTACATGCATCATGGAGCAAAACAATATGAATTGGTCCCAGCACACTTTGCAAAGCAGGTTTGACTGGGCTCTGGTTTAGCAGGACAGGAACCCATCATGAAGCAGCAGCATTTCCAAGGGAAGCCATCAGGCGAGGCTGTGAAAAGCACCTACCCCAGCTGGAAGATCTCGACTCAGAAGCACCATTTCCAAGGCCTGTCTAGACAGGGAGAATACAGGGCTAATTGTTGCCTGGCTCAGCAGAGCTCTGCTGGCTCAAATCGAGCTGGCGAGGGCACCGACAGCAAACCCTACCCAGGGAAGATGTGCTCTCCGGGGTCGTGGGTCCTCATCCCACGCATGGCTGCTTTGACAAATCCTTCTGGTTGCTCTCACCTGGGGAGATGAAGGGACCGCAGCTAAGCCTTTGTGTCCTACAGTCTCAGCTCAGTGGAGAAAAGAGGGATTGGAGTTTAAACTGTCTGTTAAAAGCATCTCTCTGAACAAGAAAACTTGCTCATCCAGTGGGGGATAGCGTACAGCACAGAGAGCCATAAATAATGCATAGATCCCTCACACAGAGTTTGCTTCAGCCTTGCGTTCCTCAGAGAGTCAGCAAATATTATTTTTCTATTCTCTTTTGTGTTCCTGTTGAATGGTGGGCGGCTCTGGGAGAAGGCAAAGTCGCTCAGAGGTGCTGTGCTGATCTGCTTTTACATCTTCCTCCTCCTCTCCGCTCCTCTTCACTGCCTTCCCAAAAAACCTGCGTACCCGAGCGCTGCTGGCGAGCGGTGTCAGATTGGCAGCGCTGCCAAGCTCCCCCGGAGGGTTGTAGTTGCAGCTGGGTTTGGGAAACAGATTGGCTTAATGTGTTAAACTAAACGCAGATTTTAGAGCACATAGCAAACAGGGCAAATTGCAGCTCAGCAGTCACGGTGCCTGGGACTGCTGCCTCCCAGGAAAATGAAGCAGAAGGATTTGGCTGCTGGGGAATGACAGGAGACAAAATGTGAATTTCTCTTCAGGCTAATGGAAACGCTTCCCTGAAAACAGGTTTGAAAGTCCCTGGGACTGCTAACAGGGGAGATCCAAAACTCACAGCTGCTGAGCAGGTGCCTGAAATCATGATTCATTGGTATCGCCTTTCTGATCCCCAGAAAGCTAACAAGCTGTTCAGAACCCTAAACTGCTAATTATGTGTCTGAGACCTGGAAGGAGTATCCAGGATGCCTTCATGCTATTAAAGTAGTCCAGACTGAACTGCTGACAGACTATCCAAAAAAATCTGGGATTATTTAATGAGAGACTAAAGTCTGAGTGGATAACCAGGTTTTGGGGACCCCAAATCTGCTAAAAAGGTGCTCAGGACCCTGGTGCTTCTCCAAGTCCATTTTTTTGGAAGCAGCTTGGGAATTTGAACTTCCACTCCCATGTTTCTCTTGTGCTGTCCTCCTCTCTGCTTGAGTCCATCCCTTCAGGTGGGGTTTGTGATCCATGGGTTGTCCCAGCTGGATGCAGCATTTCTTCTGTGTTACAGCCACTGTCTGAATCACACAGATCAGTAAATGGAGAGCAACTCCATTAAAAGCCACTGTACACAGTGGTGTCACACTGACATGTATTTCTTCTTCTACAGAGCAGCCCGAGATGACTTCAGTTCTACAGAGCCTGACCTACTTTAAAGCCAGACTGATTTTGTCCAAGCAGCAGCTGCATTTGAGGCAAAGAGATAGAAGTAAAAGCTTCTGAAATCCGAGTCCAGTTTCCCAGTCACAGGCTCATGTCCCCTGCAGGATTCAGAGCTGCTCAACTTTGGCGGCCACTCTTCTGTCTGCTCCTTGGCTTTCTTTGCACGTCCTTCCCAAACACATGCTGTAGCCTTGGCTTTCACAGCAAAGAAGAAAGGAAAACAGTCTCTATTAGTCATTGCATCATTTGCACAGCCATCAAATGGGAGAAGTAATTAACTCGAACATGTTTATCTACAGTAATTATGAATTTGCATTGCTCTCTCTATCAACAAAGTGGATTGGGCTCCCAACACTCTCTGAAGTATTCACATAGCCCATGCATTCCCTTTTCTGCATGAGTCCTGGATCTTTAGAATAATCACATTCAGTCCTGGCTCTGCCTATACCCTTTCTGTCTCTCAATGCCCTCCTGAAGATCTGGGGCTCCTGGGATGTTTCTCAAAGGCCACTCATCACCATGCAAACAATAGACCCTTGTTTGCTTCTGTTCTCCATCTGGATGGTGGGAATAGCAATGCAGATAACAAACCTTGTGGTGGGAACAGAAGACAGTGAGGTGCTTCAGTGTGGCAGTGACTGAGACTATCTATGGTTTTTAAGGGAATTTCAGCAGGGCCATGATTATCCCTGGGATTTTCCACTGCTTTGGCAAGAAGTATTCAATCTGCATTGGCTGCTAGGACTTTCTTGCAAGACTCCCGTTCACAGAGTCCCCCTCCGTCTCACACCGCAGGCGGCGCGTGTCACATAATATATTCTTGATTTGTTTCTGAGCTTGATTCTTCGCCTTAGATTGTGTTGGAGGCTGCTGGAATGTGGGCTGGCTCTGCACCACGCACACTCCCTGGAAAATGCTCCAGTGAACAAACATTCATTAAAAAACAGCAAATGTGAATTATAACTGACTGCGTAAAGGTGCTGGTGAATTGACAACATATGCACACAGTCAAAGCAAATGATCTGGAACACAACAGCGAGAGATGGAAAACTCTCTCACATCCCAGTCTGACACGGATCTCAGGGGTGATGCTGAGCTGCTGGCTAGGGCAGATCCTTCACGCTTCTGTCCTGCTGCATTTTCACCAGCATGAACCTTTCACTGCTGACCAGGAAAGGCAATTTCAACATCCAAGGGAACGCCGGCAAAGCCACCCCCACTCATTCAAATAGCTTTATTGTACTTTGTACCAAACAGCCAGTACAGATTTACTTTTTAGTCTCTCTCCTTGCTGGCTGCATTTGTTAAGCAGAGCATCCCTCCTTTTGCAGCAGGACCAGCCAAGATCTAGCCAGCCTGATCTGTGGTTCTCCTTTACATCGGGGTAATCCCCCTGGAGATGGGCCATAGGTGAATCTAGCAAAGCATCAAAGGGTTTCAATAGTACTAGCTCTGACTGCAGCACAAAGTGGTGTTAGCAGGGTCACTGCTGTCCTCACTCTGAGTGGAGCTTTCGAGCACAAAATTTAGGATTCAAAAGGCAACAAAATGGACTCAGAGGAAAATCCCAGTGCTGGCACTAAGATCAAGAAGAAATGAGGTTGAACTACACATTCAGCACAAGGCTGGGATGCCAGTCCCAAATTTGTTAGATAATAACCCCTAATTCAACAGCAAGTGAGTCTTAATTAATCCACATCTGGACCTTGGTTTGTCCTAAATACATTCCTGCATCACTTGATGCCAGATCTCCGGCTTTCTCACTCAATCCCTTCAGGCATCATAGAGCATCTTCCAAGGGAGTTAATTTGCAATTTCAGCCTATAACACAACCCTGCAAGGCATGTTTGACATGGCTCCAGGTTTGCCTATGAGTGTTTCCATACAGCTCTAATTAATAGCAACAACGAACGCTTTTTTTTTTAGCCATAGGACGGAAACCCCGGTAGGCAGAGCGAATATTTCTCTAACTGCTACCACAGCCTTGTCTCTCTAGGAAACCTGAGGGCAAACTTCCAAATTTCCTTCCTCTTCTGCAGTACATTCCAGCGCGTGTGGCAGCCCTGCAGGGAAGCCATGCTTTGTAATGAAAACACTATGAGTTTGCTCTTGCTTATTTATGGGATAATAGGCCAGGTGCTCTGTTTCATGAGACAATAGTCAGAGTTCCTAGGTGGATAAAATCAAGACCGACTAACTCATTTCTGCAGAGCGAGTGTATTATTGTCTTTCCAGGTAAGGTTTGCATTTCTCAATCTGTTCTATTATGAGTACTGGCAAGCTATTGTTCAGAATCAATCTAGCCAATGCTTTTCCCTCTTTTTCTCCCTTGCCACTCAGAGACCCCTTAAATCAGAGAGAACATTAAATTATTTTTAAGCAATAGAGAGGACAGATCATCTTTCTGATCCATTTTTGTACAACATCTAATACAACAGCATTCCAGGGGCTCACAGATACTATATCAATACCGATGATAAACAAAAATCCTACCACATTTAGTGCCTTGATTTCAGTCCGATTGGCCATTAGCAAAACCCCCAGGATGTTCTTACCACCCCTTGAAGGTGAAAACACTGAATAATACTCAGGGATGTCCTCAACTTGCCATTATATGTAAGTTTGACAGATTGTCACACCAGAGATTTTCTGCAGTTCAAGGGACTTGCACTCATGTTTTGGGTAGATGCTCGTAGCAAGCAACACGAACAGCACAGAAGCTGCTTCAGCCTCCGCATGGGATCTTCACACAGCACTGGGCAGGGTTAAGCACCCAAAGGACTTGCACCCTGATGGACTAAATATTAACATCTCCATTCAGACATAGACAGGGTCTGAGTTAATCAAATTTCCAGATCTGACAAGCTGGGTGTTAAAATCTTCCCATAATCAAGGAACACAGAATTCACACTATGTGTCTCCTAGAAGTGAGGGGAAAGAGCTTTCCAGGACATGGCTATGTTTTCCCAGGTTTTCCAGGCACGCCGCCACCTTGCTAAACCCAGATTGGATGTGCCTAACACCCACGACCCAGGTGTACACCCAATCCATTCCTTTAGCAAAGGAAAATTTTGGTGTGCATCAGATTGGAGAGGTCCTTGAACGCAGCCTTCTGTTACTGGCAACCACATCGTACAATCCCATCCACAAGGGATGATCCTGTTTTAAAACCTGCTAGGCTTTTTATCCCCATTATTCCCACCAAGCAGTTCCTTCAGGATTTCGTTCCTTCAAGCATTAAAAAAAACCCTGTCCAACTTCCAGCATAAAGTTATCTATGACCAATTTATACCATTTGCTCCAAAGCCAGCATCATCATTTCGCTGAAATAGCTCCATTTCCCTCTCACTGCTTATCCCCTTGACATATTTTCTACAGAGTAATCACAGCCCTTCACACAGCCTTTGCCTTGCTAACTTAAACAAGCTAAATTCTCATAATCTTCCCTCCTAGAACAGGTGCCTCTTTTCCTTAATCCTCCTTGTAGTGTCCCTCTGTACCTGTTCCAGTTTGGGTTCAACTGCTTTTGAACACATGAGACTAACCATTCACTCTGCACTAGCATTTACCACTGCTTTCTCCAGTGGCATTAACGTATCCTGATCTCCATAAGAAATAGCTTTGTAAAGATCCTTGGCAAGGTACATAAAGTTAAAGCAGCCACTTAATTAAAAAAAACAACAACCTAGTCAGGACCTCTGCCTTATCATTCAGAGAGTTTACATATCTGCACAAAAATTCTTAGATATGGACTACTCCGAGCCACTGCATGTATAAGGTGGGATTGGCATGTGCGAAACAAATAGGCAAAGATGGAGCACTAAGAAGGTCTTTTCTCAGTGATGTTTGAGATCTGTGATCTTCAAAATATTTTTTTTTTAATGCTCTGTGGTGGTGCAATCTTTCCCTCCATTGCAGAGTCCACAGCCCCTGCCGAAGGCTTATCTAACCCACAGGGAGGACAAAGCTTTGGCAGGATCAATGAGAAGAAAAGCCACCAGCTGGCTTGGGGGCAGACGATGGTTTCATGAAGGCAGGTCTGGCAATACCCGCTGGCAATAGCAGCTCCCTGCTCAGAGCTCCAAAATGCTGTCGTAGACGTAACTCCACAAACCAACAGAAAGCTGCTCTCTGGAGCTGAGCCCAAAGCTGCTCCACATGGCTCATGCAGGGGAATTTGGTTTCTGAAGAGGAAACCTTATACATTGCACTCTAAGGTCTTAAACATTATTGTTTCCCATTGAGTGTGAGTTAAGGAAGGAAAACAGTGGTACTTTTCTCTTTGGCTCTTTTGTAGCTCTGATAAAGGCATGTAAAAACAATAATGAGCCACTTCACCACTTTAAGCAGTCAGGCAATGATGAATGAGACCCACTAAAACGCTTCTGTCTTTGCCAAGGGCACTCTGGATTATGCTTGAACCTGTTTTAACCTTAGCACTTAACCTCCTTTTCCACAAAGTTGCCATTGCATGGCAACAACCATGATGGAGCTCAAAATAACAAGTCAAAGGAATGGTTCTGTGAGAGGGAAGGAATATTTGCTTCACAGTTGGAGCTGGGTTTTTAAAAAGAGTAGTTTATCTACTCACTAAACCTCAGAATTTTAAAGAAACATGAAGATAATTCTGTGTTACTAGTAAAGGAGGGAGAAAAGCTATGAAATTCAGCATGGAAGTATTTTTTTATGACAGTCTGGCATGAAAAATACAGGCAAAGAATAGAGCTAAGCATTATTTCCAGCAATGAAGGCTCATACAAATGTCGCTCACTCCCTCGAATTCAAATCCTTTCTTGGAGTCAAGATCACGCAGACAGCAGGGCAGGCAGTTGACCTCAGGGTTGGGAGAATATCAGCTGGCACCATTAGACATGCTTCTGCTTGTGCTTTTCCATGGCCATCTGTGCTGCACAAAGTGATACAGTTTGCAGAGACCCCAAAATGAACTGGCATCAGAAGAGCAGAGCCTGGGTTCCCAAAGGTGCCTTCATGTGATGCTGCACCTGGGGATCCATTCCTGCATCTCTGGAAAATGTGGTAACTCAAGCAAAAGCTTGATGTTGATCCTACTATGCTGTGTCTTGCTTTTACTGCATGGAGCAGAGGAACACACATTTCCTCTTCATCCTTGGACTCAGCCAAAGACCTGCACATTGCTTCCATCGGCAGAAAGTCTCCCCAGGTCACAGCCACCAGTGTGCTCTTCACCCCCAGTCCAAGCTGGTCCGAAGGACCAAAGGCACATCTGACAAATCTGGTGCCTGCAAGAAATGAGCCTCTTTCTTTGCCTACTTACAGCAGAGACAGCAGCCTCCCCAGTCCCCACCAGCAGCAGCATTACTCCAAACAGCAGGCTCCCCGTCCCCAGCCTTTCCTTCCTCTCTCAGCTTGCGTTGAGTAGGTAGAAGAACCCAGCATGGAGTTACTGGAAACTGTCTCTCAACTCAGGAGCAAGACACAAAAACCTCCCCTGCGGGGCTGCCCGGGTGGATATCATGTCAGGAACATGGGTTTCCCCACGAGTAGCAAGCATCATATGCGTAAGACTGGGGTTTAGTGTATCACTGCTGTAATAAGTGGTAAAAAAAAATCATCATCTGCATCACTGAATCATCACCATCCTTAACAATCCAGTGAGACAGGAGCAAACATTTTGACTGAAAAACATCACATTGATGTGGCCTGAGGGTACCCCCGCTCACATGCCCAACAGCTGGAAAATCTCAAGGCTGGATGTGCCTGGACAGAAAACGAAGAGAAATTATTCCAAGTGGGACCATGAAATACTGCAGGCAGATGGAGCTGCTTGGGCCTACAGCTTACAGGAGGGGCAGACCAAAGGTTTTCTTAGCAAAGAAGTTGCATGCTGTTTTCTGGGTTTATTGTGTTTGATGAAAGTGTGTGTGCCTTTTTTGAAAGACAAATGCGATTACAAGAATATATCTGACATACATTTATTTCTCTTCCTGATAGAAAAAAGCATGGAAGGACCAGAACACACAAGGTAAAAGGGCTACAATAACAGTGTTAACAATTCACTTGCACCTCTTCCCCAGCTTCTGAGATTACTTTGCAAACGGGGACTGTATACGTACCTACCTGATTTGCAACAAAATAAATGCGCAACATATTTCCCTATCCCTGGTGACCAAACTGTCCTTGCTTGATCTCTAGAAATAGTTTGCCGCCTGAATTTACCTGTGGTAGCTGCGCTTTACTTTAACCCCCTGCAAGGGGTACCATTACAGATTGTTTTGAAACATAGGAGGAAAATATGCTGCAATTAATTGTACCAACAAACAGCCAATGGCACATGAAATGGAGGAGTAATCTTAGGCTTAGAAATACCCTTCCACATTTAACAGCATTCCAAAGTGGAAGGGAGGCAGACATTTTACTTAGGGATGCTGTTTAGCCTGCAGGCACTCGCAGAAGCTATCTGGGGTTTGCAGAGCTGGGAATAGCTGTGGATGCTCAGGTACACTGTGTACCTGACTTGCAAATATAGTAAGCAAGGCTATCAAAGTGTTTTTTGAGTGAAGACATTTGTAGGAAAATCTGTTTGGTTTTAATTCCTTCCAAACAGGAATGTTGGATATTCTCGTCTCTGCACAAAATCACAACCCACATCATTCTCTGAGGCAGGCTAAAACAAATCCCCTCCCTTATTTAATATTTAATCAATTTTAAAAATAAATGTTTAATCATAAACATAAACTAGGAAGACAGTCCTTGCCCCAAGGAGCCGACAATTTTATCATTAATCCGAACGGAGGCGTGTGAACGCTGTACCGACACCGTATTACGGAGGCTCAGGCTGGGCAGGCGGCCGTTCCCACCCGTGCCCCAAGGAGCGTGATGCAAAGCTGTGGTCAGCTCGTGCATCCCGAGTCCTGCAGCGGGGCCGTGGGCTCGCTCCTGCTGCTGGGAATTAGCAGACTCGGAGCTGGTTGGTTGGAGGGGAAAAGCTGTTGCCCATGGAGTTAAGGTGGGAGTGGATCCTGGTGAGACAAAGCGACATCACCCCTGTATGGGTTTTGGGGTCTTCTCCCAGTTCTCCTCAGCACGGCCACATGTTGTCTCTGGTGATGAATATCATGGAGAGCGGTCTGGTTCCTGGGAGGTGTGCAGGGCAGCTCCCACCCATGCCATCTGTCCTGTGCATGCCATTGGGCAAGATATCAGCATCCCTGTTTTCTACCCAAGGAAATTAGCTGCCGGCTCACTTCGGGTTGGAGTCCAAGACTTGACCACCATGGATGTAATGGGACCAAAAGGGTAACCTGGGTGTTGAAGTGGAATGGCATCTGCTCACAGCCTCTTGTTTGTGGGGTGGAGCAGAGGGCACAGCAGGAGCAAGGCTGGAGGGCTCCATACAGGAGCCCTTTGCCTTCTCCCACCTCTTTTGGAGAGCCATGAGCCCCAAGTGCAAAATAAGTCAAACCGAGATGGTTGGGGACTAATCAGAATGGCAGAGCCCAGCAAAAGAAGGTGTTAAAATGGTTTAAACTCATACTTTTCCTGCCCTTTCCCAAGCTCAGGAGGGAAGAATAAGATTCATGCCATTTGTCTGGGCATGAATCCACACCCATTTGTCTCCACTCTCCCAGTCCCTCTTCCACATTCCCACTTTCTTTCTGAGAGATGGGGTGTGGGCATTTACTGCATAAACCACCCAGCACCATGAGGCCCTGGTCCCCCCAAAATCCTCCCTGTCTGTGTAGCCCATCTTCTATATAGAGCACTATACTCCAAAGCCATGCCTGAAAAATAAACCAGCGTGAGCTCTTCTGACTCTCTGGACAATGTGGTGGTTAAAAAATCAGGATGCAGCACTTGTGCTCCCAGCAGGTCGACCTATGCGTGTATAGGTAGATACATGCATTTGCATGTTCAGTGGCCCACCCATTCAGCAGAAGAGAACCTCTTCACCAAAGGCAAAGGGGTAAATGAATGCTTTACATAAGTTGTGAAAAAACAAATCTATTATAAAACAAGTTGTTCCAGAAGAAGTAATGAAGCTTGTTTTCCCAAGGATGCGGGTATTTTGTCTTCCAGACTCTCCCTGCTCTGTCCCAGGTTCCTTAGGACACCCTCCAGGCAAAAGCAGAATAAGCCAGGAGTAGCTGACAGCCACATCCACGTACCTGCCTTCCCATGCACACAGATCTACTGCTGGGTTGTTCCTCCGTGTCCCATGGGTAGCACAGCTCTGTGCATACCGATTTTTTCTTCGTTGTGCTGTCTGTACTGCCAGAAAAGTGTAAGCTGTCTTGTTATTGCCAGGCTGCTTTTGGAGAAAGTGGGGCACATATGTTTGTTGGACAGCTGGTTGCTGTCAGACAAAATGTATAATACCATCGTTGACCTTGCTTTTCCTCGGTGGACTTGAGTTTGGGTCTCTCCCAGCTGCCAGTTTTCATGAAACTTGTAGAAATCAAATGTTTTTGAGGCTTCTCCTGCTCTTTCAAATGCAGGCAAAAATTGCTGAAACCTTCTACTATCAGGATATAAGGCTAAAATGGAACCATCTCCGGAAAGTTCAGAGGATGGTCTATCAGAAAGCATCTTGCTCTGAAACCTGCCCTTTGAAAGAGGAGACTCATTTGAAAGCAGTGTATGAAATCCCCCCATTCAGGGAAAGCCAGGTAGGAGTATTTAACTCAGGGTTCACACTTACTAACATCAGATGATACCAGGTTTTTGCCTCAAAACCCATGTAAAATAGAGCCTGGGGTGCACCTGGCCTACAAGTGCAAGATGTAGAGACTGCACATGGTGGAAAGTTCCCCAGCTCTGGGTAACTTTTTCCATTACATAATTCAGAACTAGCTGAAAATCAGAACATACATTTAATGAGACATCTCAGGGTTTCAAGATTTTATTTTGCTCTGAGATTTTTTTTAATTAATTTCATGGAAAATAGAAATGCTTTAAGACAAAAAGCTTTCATTTGTCTCATGGGAAATTTCATCCTAGTGAGTCTAACTTTAGGAAAGCAATTTTTTGCATTCAGAAAACATTTTCGGATGGAAATTTTTCAATGGAAATGTTCAGACCAATTCCAGGCTCATCAGTCTGTGTTTCAAAAACCCATACTTGCTTCTGATCTGAATTTGTTTTGCTTTCAGCCAACCTCAGGGCTCTGCTTCCTCATGCCATAAACAGTTTTCTCCCATTTCTGTCTCACCTTCCCTCTTCCTCTATTGCTCTCCCCTATTCCTTTTTCCCACCTCATTTAACCTGCCACTTCACACCCTGCACGGCACCTCGAGATACACAACACAGACTGAGAACAAGGAGCTGGGAGCCATGGCTCAACACGCCAACAGAAGCAGAGATGTAACACAAGTTTCTGAACACTAACGTACCCAGAAGAGAAAGAGTTTTTAGAAACTTGAGAGTCCTATATGCACTATAGGACACCCATGCACATTTTTCTAGCATCATGCATGAACACCATAGAAAAATCCTTTCCCTCTTGATCTGTTTTTCCCTGGAGAGATGCAGAGGTACAGAGACATCATCACAGGACTGACCTCTAAGGGTCTTTTTGTACTACCAAGTCATAATGAGAAGACTATGACTTTTCCAGGGATGGATGGAATTGTGGGGGCTAACAGCAGAATCTCAATCTCATTAATGTCTTTGGGAGGCAAACTCCACTGGGCTTCAATAGAAATAGGATTCGTTTGTCAGGCTGAGACTTGCTTCGTCCCCCAGCTCACCCTTAACAGCCATCTGTACCATTGCATCTTCTCACTCATTGCATCCCTCCACTGTCATTTGTGTCCTATAATTACATGCACCCTACAAGGAACTCGTTGCAGTTGGTGTAGAGCAGCAAACAGCACTCATGTTAATTCAACCGCAATCCGTTGTCATTGCCTTGACAGAAACAAATTCATTTGTTATTCATGTGGATGTCACATGTATTTCAGGAGATGCTGCATCATAATTTAGCAGTAGTTAACGGCCACTTAGAGTGTTCCTGGAACATCTGTAGAAGGGACAGTGGCTGTGGGATTCATTGCCAGGGTGGAGTACAAAAAATGCAGTTCAATCAACAAGTATGAAGCTTAGCATTTGGCACAGCAACTCCTTCTTTTAATGAGGGCATGAGATCCTCACCCTGTCTTGTCATGCTACTCATGAAAACTGTTTCAATTTTTGCATAAAGATCGGTTTAGATGGGAACATTGTTTGAGAAGCTAGCACAGCAGCAGTTTTCATAAAACCTTTTGGGAAAACACTTTGTTTCTTTTCATTAAAAAAAGGAAGAATCCCCAAACTTTAAATGCTTCAAAGAAAAAAATTAATACAGCAGGACTGTGACTGCTGGAACCAGCCATCACCTCCCTAGTAAAAGAGGAGACAACATGTTATGTTTTGGGAGCTATAATCCAACCAGTGTGTCCAGAGAAAACCAGTAGTATGATGAACAGAAACTGCAGTTCCTAGCAGAATTCACAGTAACATTTCTGGTTCATATTTTCAGGGGGAAAAAAAAAAAAACAAACACAAAAAAAAACCCAAAACAAACAAACAAACAAAAACCACCAAGAAATCTGGTGGGAAAAATTCTGTTCTAACCCAAGGCCCCCCCCTCAAATAAATCATCACTTTCCAGATGGCTTAGAGTCCCTTCCATCTCCCAAAATGTAATGCTATCACCCATTTGAGGTCAAACTGAAGCTGCTCTGATATCCTTGTTCAGCTCTCACAAGTTTCTCCATCGCTAGAAAACTGCTGACGAGTTAACAGCACTACTGATGCTGCCATTTCATGCATGGTAGGCAAAGATGGATCACACATGCTGCTCTTCCAAAGCGTAGCAGGTGGCGGTGGAAGAAATACAGAGGCTTTAGTGGATGTCTCTATACATACCATCCATTTTAATGCCAGGGAGCAGTGGAGTACAGTGTTGAAAGTTTAGTTAATTAAGGGTTAAGCTTACATTTATTCCTCCCACTGGTCATTAAATCTCCTCTGCAATTAATTTAGTCCTTTACTGTCCTGCCTATGGCATACTGCGACGGTGTTTTCTTGCCTGCCGTTGAGCGGTCCCACATGACAATTGTGCTCTCCTCTCTGCTGTACCAGGGCTTCGGCTCATCATTTTCTACCTGAACCGGGGGAAGTAAGTCACCTGTCACGGCGGCAGAGATTTGAGCCCTTAAATTATCCTGCTCACAGTACATGTAGTTAAGTCACCAGAGAGCATTTGCTTAGGTTTATTAATTCTCTTCTCCTGGCCTAAGATTAATTTCCCTCAAACATTCAGGTGAACAAACAGTTTGAATCACTGTTGTGGGATTCAGCCCCATAAAGTGACGTCCTTGCATGACTGTCCTCCACTGCATGAGCGTGGGATTTCAGAAAGCTTGGAAAGAACGTGGATGAAACGTGAAACAAGAAAAAGTCTAAATGGGTTGTTTTGACTTTCTTCCTCCAATAATGTCAAAACCTTTAAAAAGGCAAACACATTTTTAATTCTTTTAATTTCATGCCCATCTTTAGATTACATTCATTTATATATCAGTCTTCAACATTGTTGAAAAAGCATCATAAAGATTCAGATTTATAAAGCAGCTAAAACTTCATCCCACTAAAATTTTTGGCCCTCAACCAGTTTGGTTTGTTGGGGGTTTTTTTCACATATGGAAGGAGGACAGACTCAGAAGTATTGGTTTCCCCCAGGACAAACTCCATTTCCCAACAAACTCAGGCAGAAGTGAGATCTGAACAACCTTTGGACTGACTGAAAGGGAAGGCCAAGGGCTTGGCGTGAAGCTCCCACCACTTGGGCAGAGCCTGGAATCACCTTCTCGTGCAAGGTCAAACTGATCTGAAGAAGGAGCTGAGGAGTAGATTAAATTTGGCTCAGTCTTTTTTAGTTCTGCTTTTCTTTTCAAACTCCAGTCTCTGAGGCAATCACAGCGCAGAACCGGCTCATCTGACAGGAGCAGACAACCGAGTGACTTCTATTGCACGTGAAAAAGCCCTGATGGCCCAGGTTCCCCTGCGATGGGCTCCTCTCTGGAAATCTAACCAAGTGCAGATTAAACCTCCTTTCATCTCTCTCACCCTGAGCAAATACACTTGCATTTTCCATCACCATACGCCACTTCACGCTCACTGACTTAACACACAGGCTAAATCCTTTCTTCAACAGCAACAACAACAAATGATCAAAACAATTCAGCTTTTCTTCAAATAATGCAATGTGCTTCAGTTGTAAATATTCATGGTTGGATGGAAATTGTTTCTTGATGGGCCCTGAGCGGACTGGTGTCAATCTGTTTAAATGACTCACAGCCTCTTTTACCTCCAAGGGGCAATTCTGTTTTTCTGGTGCTGGTCTCATAGATTAATCCGTGGCAGATGGACTCAGACATGTCCACCACATCTAGCTTATCTTCCATCTCAGCTTGTTGAGCACGTAATCCCTCAGAGGTTTCCTCACAGCTATCCGCAGGTCTGGAAATCCCGATGAGCTTCTAGAAGACCATTCAGGTTATGCACATCCCTCCATGAAGTGAATGCATTTAAGGCTTTTTTCCTTAACCTTTCAGCAAATGCAGGTGGCAAAATAGCCGCTGACTTTTGCAACCTGCAAATATAGCTACAGTTCATGTTTTCCTCCCTCTGGAAGACCTCCGTTCTGCCCCCACTTCCCCCCGACAGCTCTCTCATAGCTGTGCTCCTCTTTCAGGCAAGAAAGTTTTTCATTAATCTGTTTTTCCAGAGAGCTCTTCCTATGGAAAGCCGCATGAAGGGTCACATCAGCCCAGTAGGCCAGATACTTTCTATACCTTTTGAGTGCTCTATACAGTTGGTATAGCTGTGGCAGCAACCCATCCATCTGGCACCCTGCTCAGGCCCCCTTATCACGATGTCCAAGCAATATATTGCCTTTTATTGCCCTCACCCTGACTGTGCATCCCCCCCGACAGCCAATTAATGCATAATTCTGCTGCACCGGCCAAGGTGAATCTGGCTGGCACGCAAGGTATAAATTCCTTTAACAAATGCTTTTGTGAAGGTGTAGGAGGGACTCGCAGATGCCAGGCTCTATGAGAGGAGATGGAGATGCCTCGGATGACCTCGCTGTCCCTGATGCTGTGCAGCCGGCTGCACTCCTCAGGAGCTGCGAGGCACATTTTCTCAGTCAAGAGGAGCTGAATGACGGATTTGAGTTTTTTTGCAGGGAACCTCCGCTGTCTCCTTCGAAAGCGAATGGGGATGGTTTCAGGAGATGGAAAAGGATGGGGGCTTGCTCAGAGAAACTGTGATGGGCTCATTATGGAATCAGAGCTGTGAATGCCTCGGATGCTCAATGCAGACAGAGTTGTCAACAGCTGTGCATTTTAGGCCAATTTTTTTTCTTAGGTCAGTAATGTGAACTCAAACTTGTATGCAAGGTTCACAGAGGGGAAGGTAACCATCTTCCAAAACTGGGTCTCATTTTTCATGCTCTCCTTGAAGACTGAGACTGAATTGAGCATGAAAAAATGAGAGCCCCAAAAAACAGCAAAAGGGGATAAGACTCAGCAGGTATGCCCCTGCTTTTTATTACAGAATCATAAAATAATTCACATTGGAAGGGACCTCAAAAAGCCACCTAGGCCAGCACTGAAATCAGACCTATTTTCTCCTTTAATCAAGTCAGAAATGTCTCACTTCATGACCACTGGTTTCGATTTTTGCCCATTTCCTTCCGTGGGGATCACAGGCAGGACTTTTCAAGGAATGTTTAGAGTAAACCCACAGAGTGGCTTACGGCTGTCACATCATGGTTTTTCACATGCCATCACTGCACTTGGTCAGGTAAGCACAAAGATTGTGCAAGAGGGAACATCTGGGAGGTTATTTATTATTTGTCAGGAAGTCTCCAAGGGACATTTGCGTGAGGGGTACGGAAGAAGGTCAGGACAAGCTATGTGGTTCCAATTTACCTCTCCAGATGGAAACCATGCTGGGTTTTTTAATATGTTCCTAGTCTTTCCTGGCCTTCACTTACAGTTTTGGGCATGACTAGATTGAAGTCTGGTTCATGTAGAAAGAGCACAAGTACATTTGAATGCTTCCCATGGTTTCACCCTTCATCCACTGCAGAGAGCAAGCTGTACCCAGGAGACCTCTGTCCAAGACCAGTTGTCAGGGAGACCCTGTGAGATTAAATGTGTTAGCTGCAGAGAGCCATGGGCTAAGGAAACACCAGGACATGGCGGCTGAAAGACATTTATCATCCTTGTTCTCTGGTTTTTACAACCTTGCCTCTCCACAGCTTTCCAGCACTTTAGTTCTCAGCGTCTCTCTGCGAGAAAGGCTATTTCCCCCCATTTTACAGGTAGGACAGCTGAGGTGCAGGAAGCCAGACTCAGCGGTATTTCCAATGCAAAGGAAAGCCTCATGCACTTCCCAGGAAAATTCTGATAAAGCCTTGCAGCCCTCAAACATCTCCTCCGTCTTTGCAACTCTGATGACATCCTTCTTGCTCAGCATTTCTTCCCCATCTCGAGGGCAGCGTTTGCATTTTGCTTCAGCTCCAGATGCTGTTTTGAGTGCAAATCCCTCAGCAGGTGTGGTACGGATGGGGGGACAGAGGAGCTCTCACTTGGCCTCCTGAAGAATAACTGTGATGAATGGGAATCAATTAGAAGACTAGAGTGGTTCTTGCTCTCCTTCAAATGAAGCGGTCAGGTGCACGGCGTAAACCGAGGCCATAGGCGAGGGAAGGCTGAGCCCACAGCTGGCTCTTATGCGCAGAAGTGCTTTGTCTTTCCTCCTCCAGGGCCCTCCCTGTGCCTCATCTCCCTTCGCACTCCAAACCCCCTGACCTCCAGCTGCCTCTGATATTTTGGCTATGCTCATTTCTGAGCTATCTCAGATCTTTAGATTACTTCCCATCCCAAACCCTAGTGAGGGAGGGCAGTGTGCCTGGTCAAGAAACAGCTCAAACCACAACAAAGTACAGACCTTTTAAAAGAAAATTAAGGAAGAGTTTATCACCGTGCTGCTCAGGTCTTGAGACAGACCAATGTCTCAAACGTGGAGCACTGATGTCCCAAGTAAATGACCTACAGCCACACTTCTGAAGTTTCTGTCCTATGGGAGTGTTTCATCCAGTGTGAATATTTTCAGTATTAAAGGACTTGACTTGAAACTGTGTTTGCCATGAAAAGACCCCCACTGAGGTTCTACAGCCTTCTCTCTGTTAGATTTTAACTGCAGTAACCATTCAAGACCCAGAAAGCTTTTTTCACAAGCAGATGTTCATCACAACTGGCATCCTCCCATGAAACTTTCTGGTGAATTTTAAAGCATTATCCTACTATTTTGTAATAAATAAAGGAAATACAAACCCCATCAGAGCCATGAGGAAGCACTACCACCCTAATGTTACAGCTAAATCCTTAAGGGACAGAGAAACTTAGTCCAGGCAAATGTTGGGTAGAATGAGGGTCTGCCTTTCTCAAGGGCATGGTTTGCATGTCAGCCAGATACATGACCCAGGAACAATCCCCCTCATTTTAGACACCCACTAAATGAGTGGGTATCTAAAATGAGACACCAACAACATTGGTTGTTGACAATGAGACACCAACACGATAACCCGGCACTCCCTCCTGTGCCTATGCCCAAGCACTGAAACTCAACAGCATGTGAAAACTCAAGATGTTATAATGCAGACTGGGAAGGCTGCACAAAGATTTGGTCTCATGGTGGAAGAACTGTCTGTTTGTGTAATAGGTATCACAGAATTGCAGATCTCATTATGGCATCACAGATTCTGGAGCAAACTTTGGAAAAAGCCAAGATTTTCCAGAAAAATTGTTAAATAGAAAGAAGTAATGTTTTTCCGAATCAAGCAGCCACCATACCGATGGTCTTTTCTTGAGGAAAGTGGAAGTTGTATAATAGGAGAGGATAATGGACTAATTAGTCTAGAAAGCAAAAGCTATTTACTAAATATTAGCCTCATGGGTGCACTAGAAAGAATAGGAGAAAAAATATGCATGGAGAAAGACAGATAGATTGACAGAAACTTGTGTCTCAAAATAGAAATATTCACATGAGAAACCCTCCATTACGTGGACACTGTCTGTCAGTAAGAATGTGTATTGAAAATAATGAGTTATGTCCTTCAATTGTCATGGCCACTGAAAATAAATAGACATCCAGCAACGAAGGGATAGCAGGCACAAGCTAAGTTATTGTGTTACCTCTGAAATGAATTGGATGTGCAAGGAAGCACACACTGCACACTCCATTTAGCAAATGACCCGACCAAAAAACATGGTCGCATACTGAACGCATGCCCACTGCCATCATCTGAATATGTCTAGCAGGGCTTGGCTGCTGGGGCTAATTTTCTCAGCAAGGTGGGACTGGGACAGCCAGTTCCCCCTGCTGCTCATATTCTCAGTACCTACTCCCACGTCATCCCATCAGTCATTCGGCATTGGCCCCATAGGATGAAAGGGTTTTCACTGACTTTTCTCCCCTGTTGCCCCATGCATTTGCTGTGCCACACACAAAAATCCCCTGCCATTGCTCAGTTCACCCCATGCTGGAACAGCAAAGGACCACGAGCCACACTAACAGGCCCAGGGAAGAAGCTTTGCTCCAGCACACCCACAGAGAAACCCAGAAAATCACAGCAGTGCGTCTAGGGCGGATGAGCCACAGCTTTACCACGCTCAGCAGCAGTAGGATGGGAAGACCGTAATGTCATGTCAAGCAGCATGAGCACAGCTCCTCCAGAAAAATGCCATCTGCGAGGTCATTTTCAACCGAGACCTCCTGGGAGGAGCAATGCAGAAAAAAAGGAGGGGATTTCCTTGGCTGCTGCTGTTATCAGGCTTCCCTCCTCCAAATACTCTAAGGGAATGGGTTTGCTAAAGCGTGTTCTGCCAATTTTCTATTCTTCATTGCTTTGCCTACAGCAGAGGTCTGCATTATCTTATCTGCTGCTCGGTGCATTGCAATGCCAGCTCAGGAATCAGCACATATTCTGCTAAGACCTTGCTGTTTCCTTTGGACGTATCTCTGCAGAAAAGCTTAGGGGACTCACTCCTCTGAGCAGACCATAATACGGGGAAATGTTGTCCGAGAGGCATTAGACATTATCCTGGGGAGGAGGAACAGAGAGTGTAAGGAAAGCACAGCTCAAATCCCGTTATTAAAGCAGCAACAGAGAATTGAAACAGGGAAGTGGAGGAGGAAGGAGGGTAAAGGCACGTTTTCAAAGTGCCAAGACACTGCCATTCCAGCTTCTGCTTTCCCATGCGGCAAAAGCAACGTGTGCTTTACTCAGGGGACACACTGCATGCAACACACACACACCCCCCCTATGCATCAGAAGGGACAGCTGACCAGCTGGCAATACTGCACTAATTTCTTTAGCAGTACCTTATTGCAGAGTTAACTGCTTTGATGCAGCCTCCTACTGCAAAACTCCTGCGTCTTCTGCTCCCAGATGCATGAATTTGGGGAGTATAGAAAAAGAGCCAGACTTCTTCACCATGATGACGTTTTACAAAACTGCTCTGGGATTTACACCCTCTGTTTCCTGACAGGAAAGAAATCAGGCTTCAGTGATGATGCTTCTCCTCTTTTTCCAACTGGTAATGCAGCAGAATGGATGGGCTGTCACAGAGCCTATATGCAGTTGCAACAGGTTGTTGGTGATTAAATGCAAAATTCATCCAGGACACGAGGTTCTGATTCAGCCTGGAGGCAGTTCAAAGACCTTTACAGCACGCTTCCTCTGGAAAGACCTACTCATCTTTCAAGCAGACACTTTTTTGCTGCCTTTTATCTCTGAGAGGTAAAGTCTGGAAGGAAAACAGGGTTGTTGTGTCCCTTTTGAGTGCTGCTCCCTGGATTTCCATAACCTGAGGAATTACCTGGAGTCAGTGAGACTGAAACGCCTGCCTCTGTTAGAAAGACACAGCAGGCAATGCTGGGAAGATGTTGTCTTCTGGATCATCTAGGAGCTGCTTTGCAGAAAGGACTGAAGTATTTCACTGCCCTGTTTCTGAATCTCTACAGTACTTTGACAAGCACAAGCACTGTCAGTCTGTAATATCCTATCTGTTTCTAGCTGGCCCTAACCTGTTTTAGCAGAGCACGGATTTATTTGGCAGACAGTGAATGTTTAGTCTTTCTGGAAACTACTGTATCCACCACGAAACAAAAATAAATCATTGTTTCAGAAGCAGCTACCTGAAAAAAATAAATGGCCAGGGAGATGACACCCTACAGTGTCCCAGGGAGGCTGCCAAGAGCTCCTGTCTTACCTGAGAACAGGACCTGCTTTTTAAAGTCCTGCATTTGTTTTGAATGTGCTGTTTGCTTGCTGGCTTTGAGGCTTTTGCTTTTGGCTGGTGTTTATTACATTATTGGGAAGCCCACGGGCAGAATACCTCCCTCTCCCCACACCCTCGCTATGGTTAGGGGAGGTCTGTCCATCCTGTTGGGATCTGTCCTCACTCCCCAACTCTTCTGTCCCCTGGACTTTTGCGTCTGTTTCTCCTTTTCTAGCCCATTCTCTAGACTTAGTCACACAAGGCTTTTCTTTAGCAAGCTCTTCTCCCAGTGACTTTCTTAATACCTTTCTACGACCCACATGACCCAACATCTGCTCAGATCTGCCCAGGGAGCAGAAGCAAAGGAGCACTTTGCCTGGATACCCAGTTTGAAATGGGCAAGGCATCAGGGTTATGCACAGGCAATAACCAAGGCATAAAATTATATGTTCCTGCTCAGGTGTTTAAAGAGAGCACAGTTCAGGTGATGGCAATGACTTTGTAGCATGAGTCGTTTGGACTCATTTGCTGGGAGATCCAAAAGCAGCAGAGACAGAAAATATGCCCTTCTCCTAAAACCAACCAAGGATCCTGCTGACAAACCAGACCATCACAAAACCTGTTACGGCACCTGCCTGTCTGCAGGACGGATAGCAGTGAGCAGAACGAGCAGCATCGCTCCCAGAGAGACAACCATCTGAAAGCTGTAGCATTACTGACTCCAGGATTACCAACCCTCCCAGCCAGCTCAATTGGTGCAAAGGGACTCGCCAGGGTGGCCTGAAAGCAAAGTACAACTTAGCCCAGTCCCCAGCCCACACATCTCTGCCAGGATTTTACTCAAACCGCCAGCCTGGGGGGAGCAGACCCCTCTGCAGCCCCTTGCCCAGCCCAGCACCCTCACCTGCCCCAGCAGCACACGGGGGGCATCACTTTTTCCAGGCAACCTACTTTTTATTTTTATTTTAAGCTGATAATTTTTGCCAGCCAAACTACCCACGCCAGCCTGCACTGCCATCAGGGTGTCATCCAGAAGCTGTAAACTGAGCAGCGTCTGCTTCCTTCAGGATCCTCAGGCTACCCAGCTCACTCCACCTCCCCGCCAGCCTAAGAGCAGACTGGGATCAGAGCTGAGCCTGATTTCTTTTCCTCTTCTTCTTATTCCTGACCCCCTTCTCTCTAACACAGCACCAGGAAGGGACCCACCTGCTGCCCACATTGTGCAGCAAACTTGGATTTATGAGCCATGACCACCAGGAACAAGCAGAAAAATTTCCCCTTCCACAATTTCAGTAGGGCTACAAACACCCAGGGAAATACAACTGGTTAATGGACATTACTCAGACCATCCTTGAATGCTTGCCTCTCTTGCTGGCCTCTTTCCAGCCCTCTCTACTTTCTCCAGCTGGCTAACATTCACTGGCCATAGCAAGAGACCCCCAAGTCCCCTCTGATGCTCAGCAGGACCCATCTGATGCCTTGGTCTGACACCAAGCAGCCGCCTGGGAACCGTGGGCCTTACGCAGGACGGAGGCTGGACCTGCTGCAAGCCCCTTGCAGGGCTGGCCCCACATAACCCCCCGTTAGGACTCCAGCAAACACACTTCAACTCAACAGGCTGCCTCCTCCTCCTCCTCCTCTGCCATCCCAGAGCCCAGCAGACACCATTCACTCATCACACCGTGCCCACACGGGTTGGCCAGTGACCTCCAATGCTGTCCAGGTCCTGCAACAACGGCATCGACCACACACCCAGAGAAGAGAAAAGCAGAGTGTCTGCTCATACTCACAGTTTTGAAGTCCTCATGGTTGCACTCCTGGCCTTTGAATTTGCAGTACAGCATCATATCCTTCAGGTCATGGCCAACCCGCGCCAGGAACTCCTGCATGTTGAAAACTTTTGGTTTGTACTGCTTAAAGTTGGCCTTTTCTTGGAGAATGGCTAAGACGGCTGGGTCAGCCAGGTGAGGGTTGGGGATCTGCAGGTTGACATCAAGCAGAGCCAGGAGCTCCCCAGCATGGTACAGGTCGTTGGTGGTGAGCCGGGAAAAGCGAAACTCGTTGAGGTTACAGATGGTGACAGCAGGGAAGACCAGGCTGTTTGCCACGACCTCGTCCACTTTGGTCACGTGCTGGTAGGAGAAGTAGAAAGCCACCCGGTCTGAACTCTCAACCAGGAGGAGACCCAGCGAGCCCACGAAGGCCAAGGTCCAGAGCAGGCGCCGGATGGTCACTGGCCCGTAGACGAAGACGTGACGGATCCCGTGGAGCGTGGAGGTGTTGGCAAAAATCTGGATGCTGGAAGGCTGGAGGCTGCCCATGCTGCCCTCGCTGGTGCTGTCCTTCAGATCCATCAGGGATAGTTAGTTAAATCCTGGCACTGCTTTTTGGGTCAGTCTGTAGCTGGAACTGGGATCCAGATCTCTCCCCTCCCCTCTCGAAAGTAATTAAACCCTTTTAGGGGCGGGAGAGAGAAGGAGAGTCTCAGGCCAGCTGCTGCGAGTTTATCCCACAAGCTCAGCAGTAGCTTCGCAGGGGTAAATATTTATACAAAATCCATTCAAACTCTCGCTCTTGATTTCCTCGGTGCGATAAGAAGGGCTGGTTTTATTTAGGGAGACACCAAGGTGATGTGGAAGAGATGTGGGTGGGCAGCGAAAGCTGAGCCAATGGAAATAAAGTCCTCCCCCTACACACACACACATGCACACACACACACGCCGAACGGAGATGAGATTAAGCGAGAGAACGAGCTTAAAACAAATCGAGGCAGCTCGCAGCCTGTTAACTAGTGCGTAAAGCCCAAGGATGCCGCTTCCCAGAGCCGATGTCTTGCAGAGCGGCAGGGCTTTCAGACCCATCGGGTGATGCTCCCCGTGCTCTGGGGATGCGAGCTGCTGGATTTAGGCAACTCTCCTCCTCCCCACCCCTCCATTTTGGGCAGGGCTCCAAGAAATACCACTCAAAAAAAACGCACCCTGTGCTACCGTTGTTATTTCCGAGGGCTTCTCTCAGGGAAAGGTGGGCAGTTAATTCAGCTGAAGTATGAGAGGAAAAGGGGGAGGGAAAGGCTAAAAAAAAAAGAAAAGGGGGGAAAATTGCTGCTCAGCTCCACGCACACACATATGCGCAGACCGAGCAGGGGAGAAAGCAATAGCGTGAAGCCTTTCCTCTGTCACACAGCAGCTCCGAGCAAAAAAATCAGACAGGGCAGGACTCGGTGGGGAGAGGCAGCGGAAGGTGAGGGGCTGCAGCATCTCTTCTCTCTCTGTCTCAGAGCTTCCCTTCACTTCAGGACACTCGAGAGGGCGAAGCGCTGAGAGCCGTGAGTCACGCATCGATCCGAAGCCCCGCGGCAGGGCGAGAGCCCAGGGGAGAGCAGGGCGAGGGGGCTGCGATCGGAGACCCCCAGCTTCTGCTTGGGGGCTGAGTCTGTAAGCGGCCGTGCCTCGGGGGGGGCCGGGAGGACTGTGCTGAGCAGCTCCTGCAAGCCCCTGGGCTTAACCCACCCAGGACTTGGAAGACTTTCAGCCAGCAGGATCTCCAGATGTTTTGTTTGCCGCTGAAAGGCAGCTGTGATGGATGTGTTTGGGGAAGATGCTCCCAGATGTGCATTCAGCCGGGAGGTTTGGAAGGGGGAGGGGGGGGGGAGGCAAACTGGGAAAGGTTTTCTACCC
Organism: Haliaeetus albicilla; assembly: GCF_947461875.1. Classification (NCBI taxonomy): domain Eukaryota; kingdom Metazoa; phylum Chordata; class Aves; order Accipitriformes; family Accipitridae; genus Haliaeetus; species Haliaeetus albicilla. The sequence continues at coordinate 4,812,242 of NC_091489.1, read as the reverse complement.
AAGAGATGCTGCAAAATCCTCTAATAATGCCTCCATACGTGAGAACATCCTTAGTGCATGCTGCAGGACGTGGGAATGAGCGGGGTTCAGCCCAGAGATGAAAGGTGCCAGAGCCTGAGAAGGGTCTGGGGTAACTCCCCTCCATATCGTCTTGGTGCATAGCAGTATTTTTGCTTGCTTTTCTTCAAATCCAGAAGAAAAAAACAGTTTCTCTCTCCTACAGCACCCAGCACTATGGTAGGTGAGAGTCCCAGGGGCCATGGTAGCAATGGGGAGGTGATTTTCCCAGCTTGGATGAGGTGGAAGCAGAGGGCCAAAGCACAGACAGAGCCTGTCACAGCCTGCAGTGCAATGCCCAGTGACTCTTGGCCACCCGTGAAGTTACCTCAAGGACAAACTCAAAGATTATCTGGGACAAAGTGAGACTGGTTTTTGTCTTTATAACCCCAGTGCTGTTATCATAAGAGCAGACCCTGAAAGAGCCTTTGCATTTTGCACCTTTTGGCCCCTTCAGCTCTTCAGGTGCTTCCTTTCCACTGATGGACCCCTGAGTCCTTTGTCCCCTGGCCATGAGCCACCCTGTCCTCCCGCTGATGATTTTTACCCAGAGATAAGATCATTTCAGCTTTTGCTACCTCCAAAGCCACATTTGCCCCTGGCAGCCAAAGGCAAGCCCAACTGTAGCATCCCCCAGCATAGATTATCCTATGGGAGTATCTCTCAGGCTGAGCTACTCATCCCAGCACTCCTATATGGCAGCACAATGCTACTTTCTCCATTTTGCATGAGGGAAACTGAGGCAAAGAGAGGACAAAGGACTTGTGAGCAGTCACCCAGAAAGCTTGCAATATATCCATGAGCTGAATTTCCCAGTAGGTCTTTTCAGTTTGCTGAAAATGCCGGTTTGCTGCTCTAAACCCGAACCCTCCTTCCATAGCCAGAAGGCCCCAGGACTGTGCTGAGACCGCGGCCGGTCCTCACGGAGAGCTGGGGTGCAGAGGGAGCAGGACCTGCCACCAGAGGCCAGTTTCTTTTTTGTACAAATCCACATCAGCCCTGAAATGCAAAAACTGGTCCCTCCTCCTGCATCTCTGCTCGTAAGTGAAAGCCAGGCTCTCAATGCAAGCCCATTTGTGACTAAACGGAGCTGTGTCCCTTCTTTCTTAAGCAGAAATTCAGCCTTACAAACCTCCTGCATCTTGTCATGCCCTTTCCAGGAGGGGTGGAGAAGACAGTGCTGAGCAGACCCAAGCAACGTGAGAACCAGAATTAAAGCAGCTGAGGACAGAGTGGCCACACTCTGGGCTCCAGACTTTGCTGCCTGTCTACGAGACAAAACCATTCCGCCCCTAAAATATCCTGGCAGGAACGGACTCCTTTTCCCACCCATCACTGATCCATCTGCAAATGTCCCTCCTCTCCCCGCCGCCCCACTCCGTCTGCGTTATTTGGCCTCATGCGTTAATGCTTTCATTTGTTCACCATGCGTGCTGCCTTTACAATCCTGTTTTCTGTAATTCATACCATATACCATCTGCTGCCTTTTATTATTTAACTATGTTGAGCGCTTTGGCTGCAGTCTGGAGGAAGAAGCGCCGTGCCCAGCGGTGCTGCCTGGCACCAGTGCCAGCTCGCCGGGCTCCGCTCCGCTGCTTATGGGGTTGGGGACAAACCAGTGGGACAAACGCTCTCCAGCAAGTGTGCCGGTGGCCCAGTTGTGCCCAGGAGCTGGCATTGACTGGGATGTCCTCAGAGCAGAAGAAAGGAGCTCTGGCCGTGCCTGGGGATGCACTATGGGATGATACCAGCAAGGGTGGGGGAGATGGGTTATAAGGGATGGTAAAGGGTGTTGGCCACCTATGGAAATGGCCTCTCTGCAGGTGGACGTGCATGGTAAGGACAAAGCAGTCTGGGCAGTCCCATAAAAGCCCCCAAGATGGCAAAGCCCAGCTAAGGAGACCTGCACTCCCCTTCCCTGGGGACACCCAGGGCAGGGCAGTGCATCCCTGGGGGGTGAAGTAGCTGCTTTGGGAGCTCATAGCCCAACCTCAGCCTCTGACTATCCCTTGCAGACCTTGCTGCTTCAAATCTCCTTCAGAAACAAGGGCAGAGGAGCCAGGCAGGGCTAGAAGGCATGTCCCTTAGGAAAGCCCCTTTTTTTCCCCCCTTATCCTTAGGGATGGAGTGGTGGAGGGGGGGGCAGCAGGGCTAGGGTGGCTGAGGGACACCAGGAGCAGAGCTGGAGCCCTCTCCCGTTTGCACAGCCTGTGGCTGCCCTCTTGTGTCTCAAAGCCATGCTGTACAGCTCAGGGTGAGGGATCCCAGCCCTGAAATACGTGGGAAACGCATTTATTCAGGGAGGGAGAAGAGATGGAGAGGGGTCCCCCCACCTGCATGAACCCCTTTGCTTCCACAGCCCCAGCTGAGCCCTCCCAGAAGCACGTTCCAGGCGAAGGGTTTGCACTGGGAAAGTCAGGACTGGCCTTACAGGAAGAGAAATGGGTTGTTTTAAAAATAAAACGAGATGCTTTGGTCCTCCGCATGGTTCAGCACATGGTCCCCACTGCCCGGGGCCAGAGCCGTCTCCTTAGCACTGCAGATTGCTGTGTTGTCTGCCAATTTGTTGGTTTGATGTTTCCCTCTGGGCTTGATTAGGAAAAGAAAAAAAAGAAATAAGGAAAAAGCAATGATGGTTGCAGTCTGGGAGAGTGGTTTGTCTTCCCTGCCCCAGCTGTAGATCATTTGTGTGGGTGCACTGAGCACCAGGAAAATGTCCCCACTGGTGTCCTGCCGAGTTTTCAGTTCACTGGACGCTGCTGCTTTGCCACTTTCCCGTAGGCTTTGCAAAAAAAAGGACAACAGGCATTTGGAGGGGAAGCCAGGGAGTACTTGGCCCATGATGATGACGCCTGGAAAAAGAAGGACTTTGCTCAAGATGATCATGATCCTGTAAGTCTCCCTTCATTTCTCAGCCTTTCCACGACGTTTTTGGACTCTCTTGTCACCTAACTGCTTATTGCCAGTATCTTCAAACTGTTTGAGACCCAGAGTTCCACTTAGCAGAGAGAGCTCAGCTACTTAAATGAGTCTGCCTTTCCAAATGGGAACATAATGTTGAATGCTGATGTTTCCCCTGAAATTAAAACCGATCCTTTCCAAAGTAGCTTTGGCTCAGTTAAATGGCTTTTTAATATATATAGAAAATTGAAATTTTGATTGGATTTCAATGTATTTAATATTATGCTTGGATTTATAATGGGGTATAAAATGAAAGCAATTAAAGAGAAAAAAGTGTCCTTGAAAGAAAACCAAAAATATATAAATGGTGAGGCCTTACATATGGAGAAACACCTTCTAAAGGAAGGTGTTGGAAGACAATGAAATGCTCCATTTCAATACCCATGGCCCCCAAAGAAAGGTGCTGATATAAACATCATATTGACAGAGAGTTGAATCAGCATTTTCCAGTGGAAGAACTATTTTGGGGGGAAGATTTCTCTGCCGGCTGTGCCTGGCATCCCCCAGCAGCAGAGAGGATGCTCCGGGATGCCTTCCTCCTCTTCCTCCTCTGCCTGCAGAAGTATTATAGCACATTAATAGCTCAGTGGTGGCAGAGCTGAGCCTCCAGCCTCCAAATCTGGCTGGTGATGGGGGGGAGAGGCTTCCCTGGGGCATAGAGATTACTCTCAGCCCAAATCAGCCCAGAGACTGCAGACCAAGTTACAGCTACAGATTTTATTAGAGAAAGGGAATATTGGATTTGCAGTAGTGTTTTTCAGCAATCGGAGCCTGTCCTGCTCACTCTGACATTCTCGGCTTCTCTGCAATAACTTAGATTTATCAGCCCTCTCTCCGGGGCCGTGTTTATCAGCCAGGGTTCGAAGACATTCGCATTAGCGGTGACTTGCATGGCACCTGCTCGGCGTGCAAAGTGAGCTGGTGGGACTGCAGGGGCCTCCGGCTCCGTCCTCGTGGGCCTTCGCTTCACTGCATGACCCTGAGCAAGCCACAGTGTTTTTTCATTCTATGCAAAATTAAAGTAATGATGCTTCTGCCCTGCGTCTTGGGCTTTGAGATTTGGGGATGAAAAATGCAACAGAAGAATGACATTTTCCTTTGGTGCCTCCCCGTTTAAATAGCCCTTGAAATCATGCTTGTTCTCCGTTAAGCTTTACACAATTTTATTTTGACTTATATGCGTTAGTTCTGCCTGATACTCTTGTTCCTCAAAAAGTCTATGAAAGCACTTTGAATTACTCATGAATAATTCAAGTTTAGGACCCATTCCAGGCCCTTGTTTCTGGATAACTCCAGGCATTTGCACTTGTCAGCACATGAAACAGGTCAGGAAAATTCACCAAAATATATATTTTTTCATATTTTTGCCCAAAAATGTCTTCATCAACTTTTCTTTCTTTTTAACTTCTCCTTCAGTGCCAGTGCAGCTCCCAGCTGAAATTCTCCAAAGCTGGCAGTTTTCATGGGATTACAGTTCTCGGAATAATTAAGAGAAAGAATCCCACAAATTAATAAGTCATCCTTTCATTGCTATGGCAACCCTGATTGTCCTTCCTCAAGTGGCTGAACTGAGAAAGCAAGAAAAAAAACAGTCGAAAATATAATTGCTATCCTGCTGCCAAAGGTGCAAAAACTGGGAGGTGGGATGGGACAGACAGTCCACGGTGCTGCCCAGGGGGGACCTCTCTGTGCCTTTTCCATTTGACCTCAGTATGGTACAAGGCATTTATTTTAGCTCTCATAAGCAACGGATAAAAACCTGGTGGCAAGGATCTGCTTCAGGATGAGCGGAGTTGCCCTCTGGACTCCCCAAGTTGCGTTGACCCAATCCCCAGTGACTGCAGAGGGAGCAGAGACACCCAGCACACGGGGACATTGTCACATTTGGGGTGTCCTGATGAGGACACCCCCCATCAGGACATCCCCCATGCTGATGGAGCATTTGCTTAGGGAAGTGCTATCAATAAGAAACTCAAAACCTCTTGGGCACAATGAAGAGGTCAAGCAAAGAGGGATTAACCCCACTGACATGCTCTGGCCAGAAGTGAAGAGAAGATGCCGCTACCCTAATGGAAAAACTTATCCTTAGGAGATTTCCAGCCTGAAAGTGGGATAGTTTGAGCAGAGAAAGGGACTCAGCTCTGCTCCTGGCACACCACAGTCCCAAACAGCTTTCAGCTCCAGCTCTAACCCCCACCCAAGTGCCACGAGGACACAGCAGGGTTTCCCAGCCCTGATTAACTTTGCAAAGCCAGCAGGTAGAAAACTTTTGTTTGCATTTGTATCAAGAGCAAATCCCAGCTTGAATTAATTAGAGTGCGGTAATGAGGCTGCTCGGGGCTGTCGTCAGAGAGGTGTGATCCTCACCATTTTGTCACGGGGGCTGCAGTCCCATCCACCTCCCAGCCGCAGTGCCAGGTCGCCATGCACTGTGACACTGGTGCTCAGCGCCAACCGATGCACAAACGGGAACTGAACCAACGTTACGGCACGAGTTGTGCTCAGCCTCTGCCCTTCCAGGTGTCTCTGGAGCTTGGGTTAAGTTAGCCGGCGATGGGCTGGAGGACAAGTTTGAACCCGAGACCATGCCAGCCCCGGGGTGTTTAAGCTTATTTCGACTACATTTGACTAAAATTGTTTAATTCCATTTCCATAAATCAGCAAAGATCTCCTCAATGGGGTTTTGGCGCACTGCAGCTGATACAAAGTGACCTGACTTAAAGAAGCCCTATAAACCCTCCTAGAAATACTATATTTTGTGGGGACAGATTGATACACCAAGGCTGTGTCCCGTAACATCATTAGATCTTTCGTTATGGAAATCAGAGCCGTGCATAAGGAAGCGGTGAAGTTTGCTGTGGGCCAGCCAAGGCACATGCTGTCTGGAAACACATAATTTAATTTGTTTGTGCTCCCCAGTGTGCTGAATGGGCCTAATCCTTTCCCCTCCTTGGGGACGTTGGATGGGTTGGTTAATGTTTATTCAATGGTCTGAGAAGCAGCAGGGACAGGAGCTCGACCTGATTATGGTATTTACTCTTCAGTAAGATTATATCCACTCCAGAGAGGAGCTCTTCCTGCACTGATAGAACAAGCCTCATCTTAAATCCTTGCCCTTTCTGAGGAGGAAGTATACATGCAATTTCTGTATTCCTTTAGGATATAATTTAAGCTAGTGCAAAGCGACACGGTAATAACTGCACAGAGTTTGTCCTTTGCAGAATTGAGCAGCACAGGCTTTGCTGTTCTGTGGAGCTGCCCAGGCTAAACAGAGCCCTTCAAATTGTCTAAGATGTGACAGAAGAGGGTTTTACCACGAGCCATTTGCTCCTGTGGAGAGATATCACAGGTTCCCTGAGACAATACGTGAGATGTTGGGTGAGAAGAAGGGCCCAGAAAAGCAAAAGGAGAGCCTTGCGTGCTTTCAGTGGGGAAAAGATGCAGACCGGGCTTGATTTTTTTTTCCCAAGCTCATCTCTGTCTTTTCAAATACTGTGTGTCCAAATTTACAAAAAGAAAAAAAAATCCTTTACAAATTAAACCCAAAGGAGAAGGACCCAAGACCCAAACTGAAATGCTCTGTTCCATCTGCAGTTTGCCCTTCCTACTGGATATTCACACTTCCCAAAGAAGCAAAACCCAACTCTCTTTGGTGTCAGCTGTTAAAAACTCTGCTTGTGCAATCTGGGCTTCGTGACCCAGCAGTAAAAGGCTTTGAGATTTTATTCCTACCTGACCAGCCAGCAATGCTCACCCTCACTGATGCTGAGCCCATCGCTGGCATTCCACACTGACTACGTGCTGTGACGATCATTCTCATGTGCTCATCCAGACGGGATCCTCCCTCCCCGCTTCCCCAGAACCTGCAGACAGAACCCCCTGCCAAGCACAGGGGGACGCAGGGCTGAAGCAGCTGATCTCCTGCAGCACCTGAAGCTCCTGCCCTCCTCTCCCTTTGCTTGGTTTGCAAAAGGAAAGGCAGATCCATAGGTGCATGCGTGCATGAAGACATTCCTCCCAAGCACATCCTTGCTCATTCCTATCTGCAAAGGCATCACCAGTTCTCTACCCTGGTGTCTTTGCTGGTCTCCTGTCTATAGAAGGACAGAAAGTTCATTCCAGAAGATGAAGGAGGGATCTGTTTTCCCTGGTTTAGTGGCATCGGAGGGGAGAAAAAAACCAAACTGCTGAGCATTCTCTGTCTGGGTGTGAGCTTTGCTGGCCTGACTGGTGAAGCAGGCTGTTACCAGGTTTGTAGAGATATGAGTGACTCACTGCTCTCACTTGGCAGAGCATTTAAGATGAATTATCTGATCAGTGGAAAAGCATTTTCAGGTCAGCCAGAGCTATTTGTAGTGAAGTTAGTGAGTGATATCTGGGCAAAAAAGGGCTGCCAGAAGAATCATATGAAAAAAGTAAACCTTGTGTAACAACAACAAAAAATCCAAACGAAACCAAAACATTGGGGGGGGGGGGGGGGGGTGAAACAAAGAATTAAAATTAGATCAGCCTAAAGATAATATAAGTAGATTAATATTCCCTTTCCCCCACCACCTTCCCTGTGGTCCTTCCAGCCATGTCTCAGCAAGAGTAACATTTCTGGGTTAGGGTTTTATGGCCAGAGAAAACCCACTTGCATGTGGGTTTCTGCAGTACAAATATCCACACCTAAGCAGTCCATCACGATTTACAGTTGAAGGAGATCTGGACAGCACAGCAAGGCAAAGGCACAGCCCAATCACCTGTCCACTGCCTTCTCTCTGCTGGGCCGAATTACAGCAGAGCTGCCCCTCAGGAGGAGGATCTCTTGAGTCTTTTTCCTACATGACCTTGTTCTGGTGGCTTGTAACATTGCAAACTGCAAACTGGCAGGTTCAGGAAAATCCAGGTGCTTTATTAGCATCGCTGAGAGTGCTTGCATCCTCCCGTCATTGATGAAAGCGGCCAATTCCCCGCTTTCATTTGCGAAGGTAACATAGATGGCTCTGTAGCAACCTGATTTAGAGTTTTAATAACAGCAAGCAAGGAACAGAGTTTTTGCTTTCTTGGTTATTCATGTTTTAATACAGCAACAAATCAACTTTTAATGGAAGAACAAAGCAAGCGCTGCTCATTTCACTGCTGTGGCTCTGTGTCTGGCCATGATTTTGGCCAGGCGGGATGTGATGGAAGGTTTGCTGCTAGCCTAAAATGAGCTGGGACTCAGATCCCATTAGCTGATCAGGGTAGTGAGGAAGCAGCTCTCCAGGGCAGATGGGAAACTTCAGAAGCAAATCCCCACCCAGCTAAAAATCGGCCATCGCTCATCTTCACTTGGAAGCCAGATGTGACAGCAGTTATCGCCAGAGCAGCAGCTCACGCTTTTAAGAATGGAAGAACATTTCAAGGCCCTTGTCTCTAACAAAGTGGCCAGGAAAGCCCTTCCTTACCCAGTGCTTAGTGAAGGTCAGCATGAGCAGAGCAGAGCCCAGCAAGCGGGCAGGATCCCCACTGCAGCCGCTGTAGCTGACCTGGAGGGAGCAGCAAGAGATGGCGACAGCACGGGAGGCTGAAGCATCTCCTGAAAGCATCTTCCTGAAAGTATCTCGCATGATGGCATCAGTCCAACCCTTCAGAAACCCACCCTTGCAGTTATCCTTTCTGCTGTGGCACCAACAGGGAAGCCCCATCCCCAGGAGCCCAGCGGGGAAGGAGCTGTAAATACATGAAAGACAAGTTTGCAAGTGGCAAAAGCCCTTAAATGGAAAACTGTGATTCGGGTGAGCGAACCTTGCCAAAAACTTGCTTTGTTTCCTCCTCTCGGGGAAATTGCTGATAACTGCAGGATAGAGGCAGGGCTGACACCCATTAATCAAAACCAGGACACAGCAATGCAACCCATCCTCTTCCAGAGCTCAGTGTGTCAGAGTCAATCATTCACATTTACTCATCGTTACATACTCATCATTCACAGCACTCAGGGACTGCCTGATACAGGGATGGCCCCAAGCCCAGGGTGGGGCGGCGGGGGGTGGTGGTGTCATCTTCAGCATGTCATAATTTTTGGCTGGCTTTCCCCAGGAGGGCTGCTCCGTGGTGGTGTAACTCAGGTATTTAGGAAGCTGAAGCATTTCTATGTTCTAACCTCTGCCCAAGTTTTACAAAACCAGTCTAGTTCGAGCAGCGTGATCTGCTGTCTGGATGAATCTGTCCAAATGGCACATTTCCACTTACCTTGTTTCAAAGCAGTTTAAGAGGGATTGACACAAAACCACTTGAAAGCAAAGTCAGAGTCCTTGCTAAGCCCTCTGATGATGATTCACATCCCCTCTGTTAAACCACTGTCTTCCTGCAGTAAAAATCCCTGATAGGGAATTCACTGGGGTTCCTGAGGCACAAAACCTTTGGGCAGTCGTGTCGTTTGGTCACTCATTCTTTCAAGGATTGCTTTTAATTTGACAAATATCAAATTCAGAAATCAATGAAGATCAGTACACAGAGTGTACGTCTTTGCCAGGCAGCAGGGGATGCTCTTGGTATTCATTAGTCAGCACACCCTGTTGCCTCCGCACGCTTGTTCATGTTACAGTGACACCAAATTTAAAGTGCATAGCAATTGCAGAATAACTCTGCATGCGAGTACATTTATTCTAGAATATAAATGCCTTGCTCTGGGGAAGGTTAATTTGGTTTCAAAGGTTAAACCAGAATAATACTCTTCGCTGCAGTTCGAGAGCATCCAAACTGAGTTATTCCAGGACAATTTATTTTTCAGAAAGACATATTTGGGGCTATTTGGTAGCAAAGTCAATGCCAGCAAAATTATATGTCTTTGGTCTCTGATCAACACGCCACCTCTTAGCAAACAGGGCTTTAGTCGACTACTGAATGGGATGTTTAAAAAGAGAAGTCAAGTCCTTTCTGAGAGCCCCATAGCTTTTTGCAGACTTGCTGAGTTCAGCTCAAAAGAAAACATGGAGAACGACTTTGGAAAAGCCAAGGCTCTTCGTCTTGACACTTACAAAATGAAATGTCTTGATTTCTTATTGCAGTACTTTCATCTCAGACTGCCACAATGCAATATTGGCAAAACCAGACAAAAACAGAATTTGAAGGCCTTTTAAAGTAAATAGAAACATTTATTTTTTTGTTGAATGTAACGTTCTGTTTCACTTACCATTACTGCTATTATTAAGGTGGGTAATAGTTTTACTCATAATTTTTTTAGTTCACCTTTTAGAACAAAATGATGCATTTTGAGCAAAAGCAAAGCAAACCAGTAATTCCTGAGCCTAGATCACAAATAAATGAATATTTTAGTGTTTTCATATAATTATTTTCCAGTACATATTCAGGAGGAGGAAACATTACTTTAGTTTCATTAGCAGGCAAAGGGTTAAAGTCCCTTCATTCAATCCCTGCAACACACTTGAAGTCTCTCAAACCTTTCATGTTCCCTCCCCTCTCGTGCCAGTGCTTCCCAAGTTTTGAGAATAGATGGTTTCTAATTAAACCTGGCAGAAACCAATATATTTTCACTGAAGCCGTGGAAAGACAATGCATTTTTCATGAAATCAGCTCTGCGTGGAATAATGTCATTTTATTTCCACTGCTTGAAACTTCCGCTTGACTGTGAGCACACGGCAGCGATGGAAAACGGGCTTGGAGCACTCTGCCCCACGGTTCACTGCCCCAAAACATGTCAGCCCGTCACTACCCCATGCTCAGGTCATGACCATGAGCGGGCTGCCATGAGATGGGGAGAGACGGGACACATGCCCCAGCTTTAGATTGTGCTTTACCAGGCAATTCTCCCCAAACTCCAGAGCTGGGGACCTCTCTGTCTTCTTCTTTGGGAAAATCAGCTTCCATTTGAAACCAGTGTTGGAGGAGTATCTCAGGGCAAACAAAAATATAAACCTACTTAATCTGTAGGTGAGTAACAGTCACATTGCTCCCTTTTACCTAATTTTGGGGGAAGTGACAGCACTTTGGGAGGAAAAGCAGGTCGTCCAGCTTAGCCTGTAGCCCTTGCAGGTATTAGATCTGAAGGTCCTTAGTTAAATTCATAGCATGATCCACTCAAACACTGACACTTCTCAGGAAAGGAAAAGCCGGCCTGGCTCTAGCAAAACTCTCCGTTTGCACCTTCCAGTTTCACTTTCTACAACTGATCCAGCAACGGGGCTCTGGGAGCAGAAAGAGTCAGTGCCGGCTCATAGCAGAGACCCCCTGCACCACCGTGCCAGTGTTGCATCCCTTTGTAGCAATTCATCCGAAAAATGAGCCAGATTGTAGAAATATGGAGAGCTTTTAAGAGTAAATAGGTAAGGTATGGAGCAGCAAAGGAGAGGGCTTGTCCGGGTGGAAGGTTCTGACTCAGTGCTCCTCTCAGCAGTTCTCTCAAGAAATGTCCACACCCTTGACTTGTTTGGTGTGTGGTTCACACACAAACCTCCCAAGAGGGGAGGATTTTCCCTTTCCCTCACCCTTGCTCACGGCTATACGGCCTCCCTAGGTTGTGCAGACAAGGACTGGGTCAACTTCAAAATCCAGAAAATGTCCCTCCTTTAAGAGCAGCCAGTGTGATCACTTTGCAAATTCCCTTTTAGAGACAATGAATCCAGCAGCGAGTGTTCCCTTCCTCATGGCTGTAAAAATCCTGCCCACTTTGAGAACTGTTTGCAATGGTTAAGAAGAATAAACAGCTCCGTGCAGTGGCTCATTTATTAAACACCAATTATTCCACCACCTCCAACGATCGATTGCAATTGCAGAATAAAGCCCAAAGGGAAAACATGAAGTTCCAGTGCGCTGCACTAGATGGTGGTACCTGCAAAGAAAAAATCCCAGAGTGGCTTTCTCAGGGTTGCTCAGCACTGGGTAGCACAGCTCTGCACCTCCAGGTCACTGCCCCAAATTTAGGGTGAGGTATGCAAGAGAGGCACATTCTCCCAATGTGCAAGGGGACAGGATTTGGCCCTTTCTGGTCCTGTACTGCAATAGACAAATTTGCCGGCATCATTCAGAAAGTAAGTAGCATTATGCATCTAAGAAAGCAGTGAAAAAAAACTTCTAAGAAAAAAAATCTTCACCCTGCAAAATAATGAACAACCAAGAAATAATCATCCCTAGCTGAAAGTGTGCATTTTTCAGCAGTTAACCCCTTAGGTCTTCACAAAGCACCACAGTAGCATGAGCTTCGTTGTACGAATGCGGAAAGAAGATACAGCAGAGGTGGGGAGGGGGGATATCTTTCCCCAAATTTCCTCCCTGGCAACAAAATTATGATCTCCTGTGTCCCAGGAGACATAGATGATGGCAAAGCTGCAGATGAAAAAATTCAGTTGGCTTTAGTTAGTGGCACTCTCTGGGCTGTGCTGGTCTTTCCTCTAAATCCAATTACAGGAGCCCCGCGTACATCTATCCATCTTCTGCAGAAGACACAGATGTGTCGGTGCTGTCACACAGGCCAGCATGAACCCTGAGAACTTCTGTCACCAGCCGTGATTCACAAAAGAAGAGAGCGGCTGGACTCCGGCAGCACAGGCTGAGTTTTTGGAGATAGGAGTTAATGAAAGGAGAAACTCTCTTGTAAACTGTGAGCGTGTTTGGTCTGGAGTCACTGTCCAACAGCAAATATTGCCGCCTTTCAGCCTAAACCTACCATCTGAGAGCTGTGGTATAGGGTGGGGCAAGAAACAGGAGTTATTTCAGTAATACCCAGTTCCCAAGGAATATCCACTCCTACATCAACATTAATAATTCACCTGGAGAACACATTTTACTGTCAGCTTTGCCACATATTTCCCCACAAAGGGATCCCAGTCACCCCACGTTACCATCTTTTTTTTTCCTGTGAAGGCCAAAACTCAGTTTAAAAAGTTTCGGCTTCTTAACTCTGTGTCATCAGCTGTAGCCCTGGGGCCTCTGGTGAGGGCAGAAATGGAAGAAAAAATAACCAAACCTACCCATTTTCTTTGCAAGCTGCTCATTTAACCCTGACCCGCTGTGCCTTGGTGTGCAGCCCCACAGAGATGGGGTACAAGAAGTGAGTGGGGGCAAAGGGGGGTTCACACCTGATGTTCCTGGCCCCCAGCGACGGACCTGGATGGACATCCTCACCCTGTTCCCAAAAACAGCCACCTGGGAAGGGCTGGAAAAGACCAGAGCTTGTATCAAGCAGAAGCACTAAATGGGTATTAACATGCTTCAGGGTCTGAGCATCTCATAAACAACCCAGCTGATGCATTTAACCAGCTTGGTTCCCTTCTCTTTAAACAAATGACCCAAAAGCAATTGTTGGGATGCAGGGAAAATGCAGGCATGTGGAAGAGATGAAGGAAAGTGCTCGTGTTTGCTTCTGAGCTGGCCAGCAAAGGGATCTACCAGAAATGCCCTTATAACAAGGCATGGGTGATTCCCATGGTCACAGTCAGAGCAGAGGGGTCTTCTGGTGTGAAAGTCTCAAATCTCTGCTCTGACTTTTCACCCTAAACTGAAATTACATTTCTGGAATTTTAGAATTCCTGGCATTTGCCTCAGAAATATCACATTGTTTTGTTTTAATAATGTCTAAAGGTTTGAGTAAAGAAAAAAACCCAAAATGTTCAGTGCTCTTAAACATCTGAGTATATTAAAAAGAACTTCAGTACATCCTACAAAATGTATCAAAAATACCAACATCAATATAACAGTGTAAAAATGTAAATGGGACAAGGAGGGCAAGGATTTTCATTCTGTGGGAGTGAGTCTACACAATTTTTTTTTTAACTTTTTCCCCTGTGCTATGTTATCCAACCCAGTGTGTTACTATAAAATATTTCCAACAGATTTGCACTTGCAAATGGGGGCAACTCCAGTTAATTTTGCATCTACTGAGGACATGATACAAAATTCAGCATTTGTAGATAATGAACTGGGCAAAGTATGGGGAGCAAAGTCATATCTTTTATTAGACTAGCTAGCATAGCTGAAATAAAAAAAAAAATATTTAGGAACAGCAACAAAACTGTCACTTAAGAAATGACATTGCTCTCTTGCTCAATTTTATATGATTGAGCCAGTAAGTTCATTAAGTTCATATCTTCCCTTCCTCTGCAAGAGTGTGTTTTTCATATTCAACTCCTACTCGAGGCTAGCTCGTTGTGACTTCTCATCTGCTGAAAGTTAAACAGAATTGCTCAAAAGAGGATTTTTTTTTCACTCCAAGAAAGTTCAACTGTGTGAAAAGCAACCTGCTCAAGTTTGTTCAAATCACGACAGTTTCTAGACTAATCTTCACCATTTTCAGGCCAGAGCTGTGGAAAAAATAGAACTGTCCTCAGAGAAAATGCTTCGATGTTCCCTGCTGGGGACTACATGGGGTTGAGAAGCATGTTGGTCTTGGTGTTTCCCACCATAGCAAAAGCAAGTATGGCGTTGAAAACCTGCTTTTCCTTCAATTCTGATGGGACTTTTCAAGATCCAGGTGGAAACAATTCATGTGCTGCTCCAAGAAATCAAGACCCATGAGTTACAGAGCCTGGGAACAATTCTGCTTGGTTTCTCCCTGTTTGACACCTCAGGGGTTATCAGCAGGTCCACCCACTCAAAACCACCGGTCCCAGGCAGCTCGTGTCCCATCGCTGGGTCTGCCCGGAGGCAGGAGGTCATTTCCCAGGGGAGGGCTCTGCTGTTGAGGTCTTAAGTCCTTCAAATGTGGGCAATCTAGTTCCGTTCCTTCACCCAGAGGATGAAAGCCTTGTATCCTGTGTTGTTGGATAGCGGTGGCTTGGCATTAATTTTTCTCCCTTGACTTTAATTCCTGCAGGGAGCATCCTTTACAGCCTCGTAGCAGGGACACAGTTGTTTTTACGGCCATAAAGAGCCGTATAACATTTATAGACCTGAAGAAGAGGGGTATGTGCCAAAAGCTTCTCCATTTTCTAACTATATCTGCTGGTCCCATAAAAGATATTATCCCTCTGAACGTACTCCACCTTTGTCACAACATTTACGGTCTCTCCATGAAAGACTGCATATTCTATAGCATCAGGCACGAGTGCTGCCCCAGCGACCACTCTGCAGAGATGCAATTCGCAGCGACACAAAGGCAATCTTACACAGCTCCTGCCTGGAAGCTAATATAAATTTGCACCCTCTTCAATGTTCCCTAGCCTGACAAGTAATATAAAGCTATCTTGTTGTCAGCAGGAATCAGGGCTAGACATTAAGTAAACCCCTGACCATGAAATCGGCTCTGGGATTAGGGATTTGTTGAGCCACAGGAAATGAAACTCAGCAGCTTGCGAGCAGAGGGACCGGGGAACTGGGAGGGACGCTGGGATGGTTTGAGCTGTCACCAAGATGCAGCTTTTCCCACCATCACAAGATCTGCCGCTTTTCTTCTATGCAGCATACATTTGCAAAGCCCTCGAGCAATTTTTCTCTGACTTTTTATTCCTGCTTCAGCTGGAGGTGAATAGTCAAAAGTCCAAATTTTTTCACAAACAAAGAACCTGCATAAAAGTGCAGAAGTTTGAGTGCTATCAAGTGCTGTGCTCTCTCATCATTATTTTTTAGTATTTTTACTTTTGCTTTATATGAATTCCCAGACTGAAAGCAATTTTGAACCAAAATGGAAATTATTATTTTGATCATATTAAAGCAAATATAGTCTCAGGATTTCTTTTTTCCCGGCTTTTATTATAAATATGACCTTTCCCCACAAGTAGCTGTAAATCCACAGAGGTGGCATTTGAGGAAAAGACTTTCATCAACAAATTCCCAGGCAGCTATTACTCCAGATTTGGAAGCAACATCTCATCATGTCTCCAACTGCCCATTCAGCCCTGCTATAAGAAATCACACAGTGCTGTGTGCCCCATATCCTGCATTAATCCAACAGCTTTTCCAATTTGTTGTAGTCCAGCATGAGTTACCGTAGCATTACATTTAACACCAGGTGATCACGCTAAGGCTCAGACCTCAGCAGAAGTATTGGCCAGGCCAAGACATGAATCCCTTATTTTATTTCTGCACATGGCAATCTCTGGCTTTTTTTTTCTCTTTTTTCAGTAGCAAGGCTGCAGTTTCAACAGCAAAGGGCACAGGGATTTATTACAAGCAGAACAAAAACTGAGTACCAAAGGGAAGATTAACAGCAGCCCACTTGCTGAGTCCTACTATCGGGGACCTTATAATTCACTGGCTTCTCTCAACTTTATGTCTTTAGTGGGATACACTGAAGCAGCTCGACAAAAACCAACCCTAGAGCGAGCATAATAGATGGGTTTGCTGCAAACAAGTATTGCAGAAATTGTGCAGTGGAGGTGGGAAGGTGCAAAAATTTCCTCCGTGTACCCTGCAGGGCAGTGCTGGCCGGGCACAGGACAGCGATGCCCCACAGGTTCTTTTTCAGGTGATCCCTGATGTGTCCTTGAGTTTTTCCTTGGAGAGCAGGCACGCTGCAGAGCAAATCACGGAATCCTTCTTGCAGATCCCTTGGGATGGCATCCTTGGCGTGGATTTTGGTGAGGGCTAAGAGGTTGCTTTGGCCATCAGACCACTCCACCATGGGTTTGCATCCCTGGAATAGGGAGCAGGGAGTGGAATGGACTGGTGGGGCTGGCCCTGGCTGGGGAGAGTTTCCAGCCAAGTTGCAAAGATATTTGCTGAACGCAGACTCCTGGGATTTTCCTAGAGTGAAACCAACCTAAATTGACTTGAGCAGCCAGGCTGTTCTCAGTCCCGGCTTTCTCTTTAGCTTTATCTTTTATTCAGCAGGCTAAACGTTCTTGCCAGTGGCACATCTTATGTTGCAGCATTTGCTTGGCCGCTCTGTGCCTCATCAGCCCTTATGATAAAAAAAAAAATAAGCAAACCAGCCTTTCCTCCCAGCCTCTGGGCAATTTGCTATTCTGATTCAGCAGTTTGTTTGGATTTAATTGCAATTATGTTCTTGTGTGTTTAATTAACCCGGTGCTTTTGTTGTTGCTGCCAGGCTAATGGCAGCACCAAGACACTGTAGAACCCAATGTCTTCCCAGGGACAAGCTGTGGCCGGTGGAAAAGGAGGGCAGCTGGGCAGTGCCAGCCACCCAGAGATGCTAGCAAAGGAGTTTCTGCCTTGCTGTAGGCACGGTTTCACCATGCCCTCTTCCCACAGCAACACCAACCTCCCTTGATTTCCAGCTGTCCTGTGCTGGATCTCCATAGCCCTGCAAGAGCTAATGCCTCCCTCCTGCCTTTCCCTAGAGCAGCAGAAGAACCAATGCAGGCAGCGCTGGGCGAGGAGGTAGAGGAACAAAGGGCAAAGCGCTCCCGACAGCAATACACCCCTTGGGCTCGTTTGCACCTAGGATGGTTTCATAGAGTTGTGCTCAGCCGAGCACCATTTCTCAAAAAAAACAAAGCCTCCAAAAAGTGGGACGAGTATTGACAAACCTTGAAATGCTTCACTTGGTCGTGGTCAGCTGGGTCCATTCCAGCGGCGGCCGTTTGGTTCTCCACCTGAATTTTGTAAAAGCAGAAGGAAAGTCTTTGATTCCCACTTCAATCTTTTTGTTGATGTCCTGGTTTCAGCTGGGATAGAGTTAATTGTCTTCCTAGTAGCTGGTATAATGCTATGGTTTTGAGTTCAGTATGAGAAGAATGTTGATAACACGCTGATGTTTTCAGTTGTTGCTAAGTAATGTTTACACTAAGTCAAGGAGTTTTCAGCTTCTCATGCCCAGCCAGCAAGAAGGCTGGAGGGGCACAAGAAGCTGGGAGGGGACACGGCCAGGACAGCTGACCCAAACTGGCCAACGAGGTATTCCATACCATGTGACGTCACATCTAGTATATAAACTGGGGGGGGTGGGACTGGGGGGAATCGCTGCTCAGGGACTAACTGGGCATCAGTCAGCAAGTGGTGAGCAATTGTATTGTGCATCACTTACTTGTATATTCCAGTCCTTTTGTTATTACTATTGTCATTTTATTAGTGTTATCATTATTAGTTTCTTCTTTTCTGCTCTATTAAACTGTTCTTATCTCAACCCATGAGTTTTACTTCCTTTTCCCAATTGTCTTCTCCATCCCACTGCGGGGGGGGGGGGGGGTGAGTGGCTGCGTGGTGCTTAGTTGCTGGCTGGGGTCAAACCATAAGAATTGGCAAAATCAGTCCATTCAGGGACACATGCTAGTTTCTTTAAATCCTTATTTTCAGCTGAAAAACTGAACCTGTGGGGGACTTCTAACCAGTGGTGTAAATTAGAAGAAACTCCTTTGGAAAGCAGAGAAAGCTGCCTTTTGTGTACCCAGCAAGTTCAGAAATGTCGCATACGATAAAAATGTGCAGGTTTCACAGTTCCCTGCCTGGTTCACACCAATGCTCAGGTCTGACATTTGTGTATTTTGCCCCATTTTTTCCCAAGGACATTGATTTTCAATTGTCCCTAAACCACCCTTTGGTCTCACCAAGGGAGTGAAAAATTGCATGTTCTTTTTTTTTCCTCTTTTCTTTTTTTTGTCTGTAACTTTTGGTCTTTAATACTTTTATTTCCAGAGTTCATGCATGTGTTGAGCTACTTGAGAAGGCTTTCCCATAAAATTCACCAAGTTGCAACAGTTCAATGTGCATGTGGTGGTTCCATCCCTTTGTGTATCTGCTAGTAGAAATGCAGTTGCCCAGAGACAGGGTTTAAATCAAATCAAAGAAGTAAGTAACTAAAGGCTATTAGCCTGGTAATGATGCACAAAGTCCATGGAAATTAATCATAGGGAGCAAGCGTTCTCAGAAGTGGAGACCCTTATGGGAGGGTTGTCGGTGTTTTCAAAAGCTTTGGTCAAACACAAGGATGTGAGAATCTGGCAGTGAACAAACACTCACATGAACCTTTTCTTCATGTCAGGAGAAAGCATCGAGTTTCTATTTCCTCCTCTCTCCAGCTAACAAAAAAAAAAAAAAGAGCTTCATATTAATCACACTCTGAGTTATTAATTTCTCCAATTTTCTTCTGGCTTTTAGTTTAATAAAGACTTTTAATATACCGCTGCCTGTTTCTGCTTCTAGATAACATTTCTTGGTTTAAAGAGTATATTCAAGAGCAGAAATAATCAGCTGGCAAGAAGGGACTGGCTTTTCAATTGAAGCTGAAGCAAAACTGTATCAGAAATTTTTTTGCATGGTCGTATGGGCATGACCTGCTGTGCTTTTTTCCCCACTGCTTAAAAAAGGCAATGGGAGGAAAAGGCTATTTCCTACATGTGAGACAAATTGTGACCATTAATACATTGACATTTGTGGGCAGGCAGATAAGAGAACAATTTACAATGTAGAAAAGTCTTTTAATTATGTTTAATATTCAAATTGGGACTTAACATGGCTTTCTCTAGCTGTACTTAGAATAATTGCTGTGAAAATAATAGATCTTTCTTTTGAGGGATCAAATAAAAAGATAAGGAAAAAATAAATAACCTTTGGGTAGGTCCAGTGCCAAATCCTTGTACAGTCCACAACAGAAAAGAAAAGAAAAGAAAAGAAAAGAAAAGAAAAGAAAAGAAAAGAAAAGAAAAGAAAAGAAAAGAAAAGACTGTTTACCTTGGGTTGATTAAAGCATTTTTCTCAAGCTGATGTGAAATGTTTTCTCCTCATTTTCAGGCTCACCTTTTGTTTTAATTTATCCAGAGAAAGGTTAAATTGATTTCTGAGTCAACATTTTGTTCCAAAAATAACAAAATAAAATTCCCCAGCTGCTTACATGCAAATCCAGAGAGAGGCTGCAGATACATGTGCACACACACACCTTGTTTTCCTCCCTTGTAATTAACAAAAGTCATTTTATTTCAGGGGTCACAGCTAAGACCGTAGGTGTGGCTGCCTCATTCCTGACTGCAGTGTTTACCTACCTAATCTTCCTAATGAGCCGGTATCATCATTATTGCTTGTACTGATAACACAGATCCTTTATATAAGGAACCGCACAGGCACACGAGAAGAAAACGAATCTTCAGCCTGTTCTGCCCTTCCCTTGTCTGCCTTTCCCATACGTTTATTGCCATATTTTTCTCTCCTCTCCTGCAACACTCTTTGGCATAATGAGTAGCATTCAAATAGCTGTAAACACCTTTTATTTTGTTTCTTTTATCTTCTCTCATTAAGTCAATGAGCTTATTGCATTCATAGATTGTGTGGCAAGGAAGAATCATTCTCCTCTGCCTCGCACTTTTTGCACAAACACAAGCTTGGGTCAAACAATGACTTTCAAGAAGGTGCATTAACTTCAACAAACTGTTTTCTAACAGGGAAAGAGTGGAAACATTTTAAAGATGCCAAGGAACAAAATCTTTCCTCCCCACCCCCAATTAAAAAATCATTTTCCAAGCGAAAATGACATTTTCTTTGGAACATTCTTCTTTTATCAGAAACCAGTGAGGAAAAGACTAGAAGAAGTGCCAGAAGAATTGTCTGAGCTGAGGTCCAAAAAACACTTGTTCAAGCCAAAGTAAAGTCTCATTAAACTCCAGATCAACAAGTATGTTTTAAGTAATCATTCTAGGCAAAATACAAACAAAAATAAAGACGATGACAGTGGTGTCAGACCTGTCACTCAAGTGAGGCCACTGGTTTTCACCCAGTCCTATTCCTGCCACAGTACCAGGAGCCTTGCGCTATGTCTTCATCCGTCTAAGTGATTTTCCTGCTCCGTAGCTCTTGCTGGCCCTGTTACCCACTGCTGGCTCTTCCTTGCTTTGAAAAGCCCAACAAGGGATCCGTTCTGCTATGGGTTCCCAAGAAAACCCATTGGGATGAGGCCATCCCTGCCCTGCAGGAAGGCTGTGTACCCCACAGCCTGTCTTCTCCAGCTCTGTCGGGTCCTTCAGTAAGAGCAATACCTTCGTCCCATTGCCGTTGTCTTGGCTGGACCTGACGCCCAATGTTTTGATGACTACATTTCATTGAGTTTAATTCCATTTCAATGACTTAGACTGCAAGAGAGTCATGTACTTTTTAATGCATGAATAATTCCATACAAAATACTTTAAAATTAGCCACTTTGCAAATCCCAGGCACTCAATGATTAGGGGATAGCAGACTTCACTGTTCATTAAATATTAATCTGCCCGGCTCATGCATATCCATTCTGATACAGCCTCTCATTATACCAACACACTCTACTTTTTCCAGAGTCCTTGCCTGGAATTGCTATTCCCAAAGAACAGCCCTGAAAGACATTAGGTCTGCCAAGAAACTGCTCATGATATTTCATTTTCATATAAAATGTATTGTAATGCCCCTTCCTAATCCAGCCCTTTAAATCTGTCTTGACAATAACATGGCTTGTTTTACAGAAAATAAATCTTGTTGTGCCCTTAATAATAATGACAATAAAAAAAAATAATAATCCCAGGAGAGAGGAGAAAAAGCTGCAGCAGCGGTTTTGTCAGCTAACTTGCGTACATAGAAAATGGTGGGGAATAAAAGAAATGCTGGTGTGAGCTCGTCTGCTCCACAAAAAGCCTTTCTAAGTGCATCTCCATGATGGAGGGAGCAGCCCCAGATGCACATTCTGCCTTTCTCCTCTACTGCTCTCTGTTTTGATGACAGTAATTGAGAAAGGCTTCAGGTAGAAAGCAGTCCTTGAGACTCTTAAGGCTTCTTGGCAATATGTGCAACACCAGCCTGTGTCTCATAAAAGTGCACTGCAGAAAGGCTTGGTATTCTGATCCCTTTGCAGTTTGAAAACAAAAAGGGGGGGGAAGTATAATTCAGTTTTAACTTCAAACACCTAAGTTCTCCAAAGGCCTTCTTGGACACCCAAAACTGTGTTTGTTTTCCTCAAGCTTCCCATATAAACACATGGCTGTAGTTCATAAGCCCTCTCCTAACTTTAGGTCTAATATCCAGCTACCACCATGATGCTGGAGCAGATGATAAGAAGCATTCCCAAGGCAGAACCAAAGCCACCACCCTATTTCACAGTGACCAACAGGTCCCTTAGCAGGGACCTCAGCCCCTGGCCATGCCCCAGCCCCTCCTGCAGGCACCGTGGCCTTCAGCCTCGGTCTGATGATGCAGAATCACAGGACAGAAAGCATCATTGACATTTAGCGCCTGTAAAATTATTTAACAATTGGCATTCTGCACAGAAGCAGCCACATTCAGGTCTCCAGGACCCCCAGCAAGTGCCCTATAGGCCATCTCCTGCAAGCCAGAAACCCGCCAGGACAGGCATGAAGCGCTCTTCTCCAAGTTGCAGGTATGAGCTGCATGGCCACAGCCCTTTTCCAGGATAATTCCAAGGGGCAAACCAAGCTAGCCTGGCAGCCAGAATGAAACTGGCTAATTTGACTTCCCCATCAGACATGGCTCAGTCTTTTCCAGGTAGGTGAGAAAGAGTTAATCTGCCTCCACCGTGAAGGGTTGTGGGGAGCAAGAGACAAAACTTTCCAGTATCAGTCAAAGAAGCTCATTTCAAGGGGCTCTCTCCCAAGAATTCAATTCACAGGTGCCAAACCGCTTCCTCCGTAACCTCGGCTAGAGATAATTAGAGAGCATTTAAAGCAGAGCCTCTGACTTCCCTGAGCTCACGTGGTGCTCTGACCCAGGATAGCAATTCTGCAATTTCCATAGGTAGATATTTGCTTGGAGGCTAACGAAGTCAAGGCAGCGTTATTGAAACCACAGGGCATTAGTTACAGGGCTAAGGAAACAAACCTCACAGCATAATCCTGAGGTGCCTTCAATGTTCTAATTAAACCTATATATAGAAGCTGCAGGCAGGAAAAATTGCGTGAAAAGTTTCTCATCTGCTGAGTATTTTTCCATCCTTTCCCCCCCTACCCCCACCTCCCTTAAATCGGAGAGGGGCTGAAAAAGATCCTTTGCATTGATTTTGATGGAGAAAGAGAGAAATGCCGGGCAGATAGAGATCAGCAGCATTTCCATTGCCTGAGCCCTGTCTGAAAGACACAGCCCTGCCCACGCTTCTGATAAGACCCAACTTCTGCCCTGATAAGGCAAGGGCAGCCCAAGCCACTCACAAAGGGGTCGAGCAGAGCATTGTAGGCATCAGTTTTTTCTCCTTCTCCAATTGCAAGGCGAGGCTGGAGATGGGACAATAAACCCGAGGGGCTGGCGAAATCACGAAGGCTGTCCAGGAGAATTAGTGTTCAGCAAAGGATGGGAGGTGGACAGGGTGAACCTCACTGCCTTTCAATTTAGGAAGGGTCACAACAGACAGATGAGGAAAGAGAACAAAAGCCTGCTGTATCTTTTGCCACTTAGCAGAGCCATCAAAGTGATGGATGGTGAGTTTGGGAGCTAGGAGACACTTTGCACCAGCATTGGCATGAGAGCTGTTTGGACAGCAAGGCCATCCTAGGTTCCTGGTGCCTGTAAGGGCTTGGTGTTGCTCAAGCTGTTAAATTTTTATCTCGTGCGCAAATGGTCCTTTTTCATGTAATTTGCCATCTGTGTTTTGAGCTTTCCTCCACAATGCAGAATACCCATAGGGTCTCATGGAAGGAGCATGCAGTGAGCTGCACTGCCAGGATCATGCAACGTGGGGAGGCTGAAGTTAGTTTAAAGTGCAAATCCCGAAGAAAAGAATCACAGTGCTAGCTGAAACCTCTTCTAATCATGTCAAACATTATCCAAAACCAGGTTTTTGTCACTTGGAAGAAATGTATCTGCTTTAGCAGAGCTTTCACTAATAGTCACAACCCGGTTTGGGGTCTAGCTTCACGTGGGAGCTCCCTGGGTTATGCATGCTGTGACAGACATGGCAGTGAGATCCTATTTCGTCATGCCGGGGCTGTCTGAGACCTCTTGCTCCTTTCTTCTACTTCCCTTCACAGGGTCCACTTCGGAGCTAACAGCCAAGGGTATCTTTATCCCTCAGACAGCAGAATGAAGGGCTGAGCCTGCTGACGAGGAGGCGAACTGAGATGTTCATTACCACCCTCTCCATGCCAAAGGAGCCCCTCCCACAGCGGGAATTATTCTATAATTAGCTTGGAGGATAAAGCACTTTTAATTAAGGACTGAAATTCAGCAGGCCATCTGCCCGGTTTTGTTTGCAAGTAATAGACATCTTCTGCTGGCAACAACATTTTTCCTGGTTCCTCTCTCTAACCCTCCAAGGGTCTTGCTTGGGCTGAGCATGTGGGCTGGAGCCAGGACCTCACATCCCCATTGCCCAAGACAATGCACTGCAATTTGTTGGTTATTACATTGCAAAGCCGTTCTCAGAGACAGGCATGGCAGCAGGGAGAGCATCTTGCTGTCCTTACAGGCTCATTGCCACCGCTTCTGAGCTCCGTGACAGCACCTGCTGCAAGAAACCCACCCAGAAAGTCTCAGCAGATGATCTTGCCATTAGTTCCTGCATGAGCCCTTTACTCTGACCTGCAAATACTCAGTGAGCTTCAGAAAAGCCAGAAGCACAATTCCTGAAACTTGCCTGTCTTGCATAATTGTGGGAGGTAAAGCAAGTTGTATAGCTGCTGATTTGGAGGCCACCTTCACCAACCTGCAAAAAGATGCAGGAGCCAAAGGGGGTCCTACAATTACACAACACTTTTAACCCCTCATTGCATTTCCCCATATACTCCATGGGATTTCTGAATCACATGGAGTAAGCCATTTCTCTTTTTTAGTACCCTTTCTGCAACTGCCTTCTCATACTTCTTACTTGAGCAGAGGTGAAACAGCATCTCATGGTCTTGTAATGAACACAAAAGAGACATTCCATTTTGACAACGCTGAGATCTTTCATGTCAATCAAAAACTATTAAAATATTTTGACATTTCCAAAATTACAATTTTTTTCAGTCCCTCAGAATTTCCCTTTATCGTGATTGTAGAAATAAGGCATATTCAGTTTGGCTATGCAGGAAAGAGAAGAAAGAAATGCTAGAGTAAATCCTCAGTTTGAGGTTTGGATCCCACAGGAATGCCCACGGGCACCTTATAGCCAGGAAAGACCTCACTAACAGAGCTTTCCTGGTCCTGCCACATCCACCTTGATGCACCTTCAGTCCCCGCAACACAGCAGCCAACTCTGCAATATTTTGGGGGAGCCGAAAAGAAAATTGCAGATTATCTCCTCTCCCCATGCCATTGCTCTCTGCCTTTTGGTTCCTTCTCTAGGAGGAGAAGGGCTCAGAGTGTGGCAGGGGAACTGTCATTAGCCAAGGCTGAATTAGGCTGAATGAGGATGTTACCAGCTATCAGCTGAGCTATAGTGCCTGATCACATGCAACCATGCAGAGGGGTTAAATGGACCTACTCTATTTCTTACCTGGGATGATTAAGAAGGGCCAAACAGTTGACTGCTGTGTCTTAATAAAAGAAGAACATCTGCTAATTTGATAAACAGACTCTGACTATTCCCAGAATGAAAACCAGCTCATTTTGTAGCAGGCATTGGATCTGTGTAGCAGACAAGTCCACACACAAGCTGTTAACCGGGGCATCCAAAACATCTCTGAGATTCATTCTATTCACGTGAATTTATCCAGATCCATTCAGCAGCTACAGTCACCTACACAAGGAGCAATCCCCTGACAAGAAATCTGCACTGTGTCGTACTGCCAAGTCCCACCACCCAGCATCATCCCTCCTCTTTGCCCTGCTCCTCATGTCTTGTATCCAAAGTCTGTTGTTCTGGATAACATTTCTCCTGGGGATGAAGTGAAGCATCCGGGATCTGAACCATCTCTGAAACTCTTCATAATATCTGTCATCCAGACTTAAGAGGCATCAAGCAGCTTTTCAGTGCCCAAAGATAAAAACAAGAATCAGTCTGCCAGTGATGCCTGAACTGAAATTCAGGCATCTGAAATAGGTTCATAAATATATTCAAGCAATTTCAGATGGCTAACTAATGCACAGGAAATACACTCTGCTTATTGTGTGAAGACAGAGGTATGGAGCAAATCCATCTGACAAATTATCTCCACAGACCACTCAAACAGCTCACAAAAGCATCTATCTCACTAGGCAGGCTTTCAGACAGACACTAGTATTTTGTGTGTTTTAGTAGCACAGCTGCTAATCTTTATTCATTTATTTGTTTTCCTTACAAAGGAGTACAATTAATTTTTAACCAGCCCATTATTAGCTTTCAGCACCTAATCCTCAGATCAAAAACTGCTTCCAAAGTAATATGAGGGAGGAATTATGAAACACAAAATAATGAGAAAATCAGATAGTCAGTGACTTAGTCAGGCTTGAAACAGATGATCCCCCTCCTGAATTGAAGAACTGGTACTGAAAAGACAGTGAAGGTATGAAAATAAAAATTAAACAAAAAATTAAAAGGCAGCTGAAAGCTTTCCCTATTGAGAGGGGTGTTTGCAGAGCACTTTCCACTGTCTGTCACAGTGACAGCTTCAAGAATCAATAGGAGAAAGGAGAAAATAACATGTCAGGATATTTTTGGAGACTGGCGAGGCTTACAGGGAAATTCCTTTGCAGGCAAAGAACAAATATTTATTGCCCTTGCTTTATTTCTTCTGCCCACTCCAAGACACAAAGGGCTCTTGCTCTGATCTCTACAAACAAGAGCTGACATTCATCCTCCGATCTTTTGCCCAGGCGTAGATCAGTGCTGAAAGTCACCAAGAGCATAAAAATTATTCTTTTTTTTTTAATTTGGGGGGCATTAGTGGAAAACACCAGCACTAGAATCAAGGGGAGAACATAACTGGGGTTGGGTTATGTCACAAAGTTTGCTGAGATTCCCAGCCAGGGATATTGAATGCCAAAGATGCAAATGCTAGTCCATCCTGAACTAAATGTCCAGCCTGAGAATCTGCTCCAAACCAAGACATGGAGAGATGCTGTGCAGATCTGGTCCAATCGGAAGGTTGCTGTTCTGACAACCCAACAATTTGTTCTCCCCTTACAGTGGAAAACTTAGCCAAATTCAGTGGCCGAATTGAGTTTTACCTGTATTTAAGTCCACAGGCACAGTGTGAAACTGGAGACCCATAGCAGCTGACACGAAAGGGAGATCTCACTTGTGTTCATATGGCCCTTGGAAGGGCATAAGATGAGTTGGTCTCACACTGGAAGGCCACGGATCACTCTGTCCCTAACTCACCGCTGCCCAGCTCACTTCCCTGAGTGCCAGACACACAACCAGACCCAGCAGCAGATCCATCAATTGGGTTTCTCTGTCAGGTAGCAAATAGCATGTGTAACCTTCTTCTCCATCAGCTGATAACAGCATGGCAGTGTAAGCTATCCAATAACATAAATGTAACCTGCATCTTTCCTTCGTGTACATTAAGTCTGTCCCTCAGACATAGTACCAAGCTGGTTACCTTCTGTCATGTTTCTGCTTAATCTATATGTCAAATGCACAAGCAATAAGGCTTGCATTGAATTCATCCTAGTCCTCCTTAAATTTGGACATTTCCCATTCCCCACATCCTTCTCCACACAATAGTACAGTGTCTTTCAGAAACCTGTGTTATTCCTTTGACAGTCTACAGTCATGTTGTTTGCTAATCTAGTATCTAATTGCTTATTACTCACTCTCAGCACCCTTGTTATTCCAGTTGCACAGCTACAGCCGGCATTTCTCAGACCATTGCACAGCTTTCCCGAAAGCAGCCAGGGTATTTGTTTCAGTCACAGGAACTGGGAGAAAGTCCATGACGTTGCTGGGGAGGGATGAAGACACCTCTGAAGACCCCAGGGACATAGCACCAGGAGCAGAGAGACAACCCAGAGGACAACCCACTGAACTCTCCCCCAGAGAGCTTTGGAGAAGAGGTCATGCTTGTTCATCCCTGGATGAACTGGTGTCTCACACCAGGACTCCTTTGGAATTTGAGGCTCCTGGTCTGCAGACCATTAGGGACAAAGACATTCCTGGAAACCAGAAGAAGCTTTTTCTCCCCACAATCCATAGCTGCTGAGTTCCTGCCCCATTCAGGTGAGATCTGTAGGCAGGAGTTCACCCTTGTGGCAGCTGCTCTTTGAACTTCTTGATAAGGTGCAAATCCTGAGTACCACCTAGGCACACACTTGTAACATGGCTGCTCAGCACAGGGAAGTCTATCCATGCTTGAAACGTTTATGGTTTCCTCCTTTTGCTTCTAGCCAGCACAACCCCAATTCCTGATTGCTCCTCACAGCCCTGCCTGATGAGCTTTGCTTCCTTCATCCCGCCAGGTCCCCTCAACGCTCCGATGTTTCTCTCTGCAGCCACATTCATTTTGCAGGGACACCTGTGGGCACCCAAAAGCACAAGCTTCTTTTTGTTGTTGTCAATTTCCCAAGAGGAGGGAAATCTCTGGAGCATGAAGCAGTGGCTGGAAAGGTCACAGCTCAGGGGTTCCTTTCACAAATGTAGAGGTATAACAAGATAACGAATTGCCAAATGCATTGAACAAGTCCTCCCATTTGCTGACCCCCTCCTCCTTATTAGAGGTAAGAGAACAGTTACCTCTTCCCACCCTTCATCTGTCTAATTTGGAATGTTGTCTCTTTTATCAGCTTCCTATATCTGTTTTGACCTCTCATCATGGCCACATGATCTCTCCCATGGTGAGGTGGAAGAGGTAGGGAGAAAGCAGCATTTCTGTATTGGGACTGCAGCCTTGCGTTGTGTGGAGTGGGGCTTTGGTTTAGAAGGACAAGTATGTTTGATGATAAGATGTCCTCATTTGCTAAGCAGGACTTCTCAGCTTCTTTCACCTGCAGATGACTGATTTAGAGGAGAAGATGAGGTTTTCTCGCAGTGGGGAGTAGCATTGTCAAATGTTTGGAGCTCATCAGGTGAAGAGCGCTGTCTGTTCTCCAAGCAGAGAGTACCTCAGCCCTTTGCTCCAGACCTCAATCTCAGGTGCAGTTCTACGAGAACAACACTTTTCTTGTTTGCATCTTGCTAATTTGCATGATTTCTGTCCCCTCCCCCAGCTGCCAGACTCCCACCACCACCACAGCTCAAACAATACATCGGTGGAGGAAAGCACCCCCCATCCCAACTAGGCTGGCAGAGACCTGTGACAGCCCTGATGAGAAACTGCTATTGAAGTACTATTTATTCCACTGCAAAACCCACCCTCGCTTTCACGGCACATTCAGCAGCACAGCTTTCAGCAGCTCTGCAGCGTTCAGAGTTGCCTCCTCATACTGGAATAAATACGAGAAGTGCACTCAGGAACAGGACCTGCATCCCATCGTGTTTTGCTGCATTTGCTCATGTCACAAATTCAGGCACTTGAAAGCTGGGAGGGCTGAGTCATCCTCCTCTTCTTGGCTGCCAAACACAAGCCGAGGGATTTTGTCTATTTGTTTCTCCTATAAACTCCTGGTGATTTTTTTCCTCTGGCAGCCTACTTCAGAGCGTGCTTTCATCGCGGGTTCAATGCCGGTAGCTGGTGCGAGCTGCCTGCGTGTGTGCCAGCGCATGGGTTTGGTTTCTGAGCTTCAGCTGCAGAAAGGGGGTAAATGGAGCAAGAAGAGTGAGGCACCTCACCAGCCATGCGGGCTTGTCGTGGTTGCCTGGATGGAGGTGTCTAGCATGTTAGATGCAACAAGGTACTCCTCAGCCTTTGGTTGTCTCTTTAGAAGACTGTAATATTTCCACTGGTCCTATATCATGTTTTCCAGCCCCAGGGACCTCACAGATAGCTTGCAGCACCTCAGACAGCAATAGCCACCTGTGTTCGGGCAAATGAACTCAATGTGTCTATTTTAGGCAACCTCTGTTGAAGCCATGTGGCACCAAGGAAGCATTCCTGACCCAAAACAATTGAAAGTTTTGCTGAAATACTTCCATTTTCTGCCAGATAGTCCAATTCTACATCAGCACCTTCCCAGTCTCAAAATGTGGCATGGGAAAACACCCTGTTGCCCTGGCTCCAGATGCGTCTCCCCACTTTCCAGTGATCCTCTCGCCTCGCTGTGCCTCAGATGAAGCCACGGGAGGAAGGTGATGGCAGATGGGAGGGTTGCTTTTTTGATTCACGCTCCACAGCTTCCGAGCTGCCAAACTTTGTGGTTGTCATGCGAGGAACATCATCATGCTCAATGGCTGGTGGGCGGCTGTCTGGAAGTGGAGTGGAAGTTGTTTGTGGAATATGTAATGAGGATTATGTATATATGCAGTTCACCCAGAGATTGGCTGTGCTTGGCATCTCGCAAAGATGCAACCTCCTTCTTGTCTCATTTTGGTTTTCTTAAACACGGGAGGGCCCTTCCCCCACCAAATGGAGAAATCAGGATTTATCCTTCCCCTCTCCACCCTCTCCATCAAATTGAGCTTACTGATTCAAGTCACAATATTTTAGAAATGATAATCAACTCTGAGTGTCTTTTCAAGTTGCTTCTTGATTTTCTAAGCCGGGAAAAGCAAAGATTTCAAACTAAACTGCAAGCGCAAATTATACCCCCCCTGCTTCAAACTGTACTGGATTTCTAGCACCATCCCCAATTGGTTTTTGATGGGACCATCAAGATTCATGAAAGGAAGCAACACAGATTTCATTTTATTGTCTATTCTCAGTGCTGCAGCCTGACATGTCAGAGCAGCCTTACAAGACAGTCAGTGATGGCAGAGAGACACTCGAGGCTTGGGGCTCTCAGCTCCAGGCTAGCAGGGTGAAGACATGCCTGTGCCCATCACTCAGGGTTTCTAAAGAGCACTTTGCTTCCCGTAACTACATTTGCAGATAGTTGACAGGAGGAGGAAAGTCATTTTTTCCTCAAATCTGGAAATCAGTCTAAACTTGCAGAGCTGGACTAGGACACCTGAGCCATCCTGCCCCTAAAATTCACAATGCACTTTTGGGGGCAAAACTCCATTTTATTTTGGAGCTGGTTTATTCCTATGTCCATATGTGTACTTGTTACGTAGGCAGGTAGGAAACCTCTGAGGTGTCTGCAGGAACTCAGATTCATATTTCAAACAACTTTTCTGCTGAAAGGTGTTTCAGGGATGAATCAAGTCTCACTATCCAGGGCACAGGAATTATTTTGGCAGTCTTGGGTATGAGGAATGCTCACACTTTCCACCACTTCAGCTGCTTGCTGGGGAGCGAGGGCAGCTGGTAGGTGTCTGAGATGTGCAATGTCCCCCCACAGAAATGAGTGAATAGTGGGATAGTTGCTCCATCTCTTCTGTTTCCTTCTTCCTTTTCAGTTAGCTTTTCCTGGAGGCTTCAGTTTCTCATATTGTGTCCTATAAATGATCACTTGGGGCTTTAATGTGCTCTGTGTAATTGTATTATTTCCAGAACAAGAGTCAGAGGTTGCCTTTGGTTTTTCTTTTAAAGTCTTTTAAGAAATAGCTTCCTCTCTCACAAAAACACTAGTCATTTTTTTTCCATAAGAACATTAACTGGGTTATTTCCAGACTTGTCCTTTGATGAGGTTTCATTCCTTTGTACATCTCCAAGGAACAGATACTGGCAGTCTTGAAAAGATCTCCAATAATATTTATTTTTTGTATATGTGAAGGACCAGAAAAATATGCATGTATGACATGAGAGAAATAAAATAATTTTCAGTCCATTGGTAACTAAGGAGGTTGTTCAGCAACACCTGATAGGAACAAAACTTTATTTATATAATTACAAATTGATAATCTGAGATAATTTTTATTCAGGAGTCTTCAAAAAGCTGGTCAAGGAGTTCTCCAGCATGCTGATATTAAATGCTAATGAGTGAGAAATCCTTCTTATGGGGGAACTTGCAGAAGTTGATGGAGCACTGTGCAGAGAAGACAAGCAGGATGTCCCAGACCAAAAGACATTGGCTAAACAGGTGCCAGTCAAGGGCCAAATAATGGGAAAGTTGATCATGGGATTCAGTTAATTGGGAACTAAAGGTGGGAATGTCTTGCCGTTGATTGATTGAGGCTGTCTCTGGTCAAGTGCATTTTCTGTCTCACACATTGTTGATAAAAGTACCTGCTCTGATACAGTAGATTTTGATTTCTGAAAGGCTTTTGGCTTAGTACTGGTTAAAAGATTAGCACTGAGCCCAAAAATGACTTTGTGTGCCCAACCGGACTGAGAAAAGCTATTACCCTTCCTGACAAAGCCTGGCTTGCCAGTGCTAATGAAGCAGATGAATAAAGAGAGCTGACAGGAGGAAATCCCCTTTGGGTGGGATGTTTCTGGTGGAGCGCTGCAGAACTGCAACCAGATGCTTCCCTCCTGTTTGATCACCACTGCTGAAGCAGATAGAAATTCACATGCAATAAAGTCATGAGCAAAGCTTGATAAATTGGTGAAGAGCAAAGAAGAGAAGACAGGCCAGTGATTACAAGTCTCCCATACAATAAGCCTGTTCTAATCCATCTGTTTATACCTCTTCCTTGCCTTCACCTCTCCCTAGAAACAAAGCTCTGCATCAAAGGACAAGCCAGGCTTACCTATGGGGGTCTGTATCCTGGCATTTGACAGCTCAGAAAATGAATCAGGCTACATAAGCACCAAATACCAGCCTTGCTGAAAGGGCTGGAGGCGATACCTATCTGCATCAGAGCCAGAAATGGCCAGCTAATAAATATGTGCTTCCCTGGCTCTGCCTACACAAGCAGCTCAGGTGTTGCCAGCATTTATAGTCTTTAAAAGGTGAAAAATCAGAAGGGACTGAGAGCAGGGACCAGGCATGATTGGACACCTAGAGAAAATGCCATACCGTGGGAGATTTAAAAAGCTCAATATGGTTAGCTGATCAAAAAGAAAAAAAAAAAAAAGAAGTCAGATTGAGAGGTGATTTGATTACAGTGAATAAGTGTTTCCCCGTAGAGAAAATACAGGGTACTCAAGTGCTCTTGAATGTAGAGGAGAAGGAATCAGTGGTGAGGATCTGAACCGGGGCAGCTTTGCATTGGAAATGAGGCACAAGTTTTTTCCCCCCCGCAATGAGCATGACTAATCCATGCAACAAGGCACTAGCCATCCTGTTGTTTCCAGAGCAAAGCCGGATGCCTTTCTAGCAAACAGGCTATGTCCAGATGAAATGATCAGGCTCATGAGCTTAGAGACGTAAAAACTGAATAGTGAGTTTGCAATTCCGTCTACATGCAACAGGCTCCAGTGGGGCTGGAAATCATAGGCTCAGCTATGAGAATGAGCCCGTGGTTGGAGCAGCCCAGAGCTGGAGTTTGTCCAGCAGAAAGGCAGCGTCCTCGATATACAACCTTTATCCAAATTTAGGCTTTCTGCAGAAAATGGAAAAAAATTTAAACACCAAAAGGTTGTGGGTTTTTTCCTCCAGGTGAGAGGAGTGTCATATTAGGCCATTTACCTGTGCTGCAGTGGTCCAGGTATGGGGAACTGGACGGAGATGTGTGCACCTACTCCAAAAACTCTGCAGAGAGCAGAAGGAGCCCAGCTCCTGCCTTTAGCATCCTCCTCTCAGAAACATGGGGCCATTCCCAGATTTATACTCCAATACTACACATGCCAGGTTAACTCCTGCTGAGCAAGTGCCATCCTGGTGGGGAACACACCGCAGCCGGGCGACTGTGAGTGACTCAGCCTGAGTGGGAGAATGTGCTGAGTAAATGGCATTGGGGGGGATGACTCACGGCGCAGGAACGGGGTGGGGGGATGTCTGCAGGTCCGAAGGCAGCACAGGAATATGCCATCCCTGGCAGTGGTGGATGATATGACTCAGGAACAACTTTACCTTTTTCATCTGTTAATGAAAAGTAGAAGTGGGCCAGGTTTGAAATACCTGGGAACTGAAGCCCTCCTTGGGCAGGGCTGAGTCAAACGCTGATTTAGCTCGTTCCAGCTATTGCAGCTGTGGGTTTTGCTGCTCCCTGGGATATTTCCCTCCACTTTTTCGGAAGTAGCATCTACGATGAGGGAGAAATTCCTGCAGCCTCTACTCAGGACAGCTGCCAGACAGCACCAGCCTCCTCCTGTTTCGAGGAAAACATTGCATTTCTCCACGCATCGCTTCCCCAGCACCTCCGGCTGCACACCGGGACCACCCGACAGCCTCTCCCAGTCCTCAGGACTTGTAAAGTGGTTAAAAAAAGATGCGTGTCACTCCTGCAGTGAAAGCAAGTTCATCAGATACATGCTAGAAACAGCATAAAACTTCACAAAGGAGCTAATATACCCCCTTCCGGAGTGCCGTGCAGTTTAAATGAAATCTTGACGACTAATTAAAATCCCTTCATCCATCTCATAAACATCCTGGAATCGTTTTTCTCCCTGACTGAATTATTTAAGAGTTCATTCTCTTAGGATTCAAAATGGTTGTTTTAGTGTTCCATTACTGCAAGTTCAGTGCGGTGAAAACCTTTTGGCCTCTAAGGAACTTCGTTTGTATAATAAACCAATAAAGAGATGCTGTTGCTCTGCATTCAGACAACTTCCTTCGGTGAAACCTGCCACTGGTCCTGGAAACCAATAAGGCAGAGCCTTTAGGGACGCCTCTCCTGCACTCATGCTGGCAGAAGTGAAAGAAAATGAGAGAAGGGGGGCAACTAAAAGTTTCAGTCGGTTGCCCCATCCACTTGACTAAGCAGACCCAGAAATTGCACCTCCAGCACAACCAAGAGCCTCATATGGGACTGGGAGGGAGTGAGGAACGGGGTGAGGAGGAGGCAGGAGTTGCTTAATTAGGCACCACGGAAAATAACCCTGGGATCATGGTCAAATGGGTCAGAAGATACAGCTCAGGGGACTTGCATGAGATAACTGCACCGTCGACCAGGGCAGCCTCTGCTAAACTGCCCCACTGAACTCCCAGGTTGGTCTCTTCTGCACCTCCAGTTGAATTTCAACCATTTAGAAGGTGGCAGCTGGACACAGTGGGACACTGAGGACCGTCAGGGCTGGCTGAAGCCCCCAGAAAGCCTGTTTTGAAGGTCTGGAGTCCAGCCACACCTACTGGTATGTGATGGTACCATTGGCACCATGCAGCCTGCTCAGAGGATGCTGTTCAGCCTGCTGCAGCAGGCCCATCCGTTGGGAAAGAAACTTCTACACTTACAGCTTAAGCTGTATCTTGACCTATGGCTAGACTTCTTGCTAGCCCAGTCTTTCAAAATCTGTTTCAAAATCCTCCCCTATTCCTTTTTGTGACCCTTTTGGTAGGTCTTGACCCATCAGCAGACAGACCGATCTTTTCAATTCAGGCAAAGCTCCACACCCACAGCAAGAGACAGGCTTACTTCATAGAAAAAAGCAAAGGACTTCCCAGCTGCTTAGCTTTTTGGCCCATGAATGATGTCTTTGGAGCACACGTTCCCTGGGTCAGGTGAGTCTGTGCCAATGGCAAGAAATGGTGCTTCCAAATGACTTTAATAATGTGGAGAAGTGATTGAACAAGGCATTTCACATGAGCACTATCACTTTGCCTGTCTCCCATTCACTCTGGAATTGCTAATCATGGTACATCAAACGCAATTTAATTTCAATTACAATCCCTCTGATAAAGCTTATGGCTTCTTTCCCCATTCCCCTTTGCACACCCTCATGCATTCCTGCTCTCACACACGACACAGCACAGAGCACTTTCAGAAAAGAAAACATCCAATATATTTCTGTTGCATTAACAAAGCCTTTGTGCTGGCGTTATCTGTCTTTCATGCATATATGGCGCATTGAGAAAGTAGGAACATTATTAACCAAACATTGCTCATGACAGTAGGAGTTAATAGATTCCCATGGGAAGGAGACACAGTTCTGACTTCAGTCTGACGCTCTGGAGGAATCAGAAGGATTGACTGGCACTGAGCTTGGAAAGCTGCAGAAAATTGTATTGAGGCTGTAGAATCGTTACGAAGGCTCTGGCTAGAACATATAATGGGTATTTATCTATTCTGCAAATGACATCTGCAAGCCTTCGTATGTTCAACAGAAAGCAGGAGAGTCAAGGGAAGAAAGAAGTGTTAGGCATCTGCACAGCTCTATGGCAGCCCAGAGCTGGAAGACCAGGGAGCTGTAAGCAGGAGGAGTTACACAGTGAGCAAAGGCAGGGAAAGGGTGAAGAATTGAGGGGGACAACCCAGCCTGGGAAGTACCCTCAAAACCAGGGGCATTGGAGAAAACCTGGAAAAGACCAGAGGGGATGAGGCCGTTGGCCAATGGCAACAAGATGTCTTTTTTTTTTTCTTGGCTTTGGTGTGCATGGCTCAAAGCCTACTTTTTAATGGTCAGACAAACTTCCAGATGATGAATCTCACTCTGCAATCCCCCTCTCCTGTATCCTAGGCCTGTGTCATGGTTTAATCCCGGCAGGCAGCTAAACACCACGCAGCTGCTCGCTCACTCCCCCCCCGCGGTGGGATGGGGGAGAGAATTGGGAAGAAAAAGTAAAATTTGTGGGTTGAGATAAAGGCAATTTAATAGGACAGAAAAGGAAGGGAAATAATAATAATAATAATAATAATAATAATAATAATAATAGAATTGGAATATACAAAACAAGTGATGCACAGTGCAATTGCTCACCACCTGCCAACCAACCGATGCCCAGTTAGTTCCTGAGCAGCAGTCCCCTGCCATCTTCCCCCTAACTTATATACTGAGCATGACGTCTTATGGTCTGGAATCTCCCTTGGGTCAGTTGGGGTCAGCTGTCCTGGCTGTGTCCTCTCCCAACTTCTTGTGCCCCCCCAGCCTGCTGCTGGTAGAGTGGGGTGAGAAGCTGAAAAGTCCTTGACTTAGTGTAAACACTACTTAGCAACAACTAAAACATCAGTGTGTTATCAACATTATTCTCATCCTAAATCCAACACACACCACTGTACCAGCTATTAGGAAAAAAAATTAACTCTATCCCAGCCGAAACCAGGACAGCCTGACACATGTACGCACATATATGTGTGAATTTTATAATTAATTCCTATGTTTAGCCCAGTGGAGCTTTGACTCTAGCACTTGCACTTTTTTTTTCTTTCTATTTTGCAGCTGCTCCTGTCTGCTCTAGAAACCTAGTTTGCTTTGGAAAAGAACATGAAATGCTGAGAAAACAAAAGCAGCAATTAGCCACACGGCCATGCACACAGTCATTAGACCATGGGAGATCAGAGCCTCCCTCCAAAGAGCAAATTACAGCTGGTGGCTTCGTGGGGGCAAAGAGACTCAGGCAGCTTCCAAGGAATGTCACATGCAGGGTTATTTTCATTTCAGCTCCTTTTCAGTTTATTGCAATTGTCTTTGATTTGGAAGATGCTCTTTAAAAGAATAATAAATGGGAAGCCCGAAGTTTGCAGTCAGTGCAAGGGAAACGATAAAAACTAAATCTCCAGGGCTGGAGGCAAGCTCAGATAGCTCAGGGCTGTGTGCTTATGGGCTACCTGAACCCAAGAGGTTGCACAGGCAGACCACCACCAAGAACAGCCTTGGCCTTTCTCCACCACACAGGGGCAGGGGAGTGGGGGCTGTGCCCTGGCTGCAATGTGGCTGGATCCCCCCCAGTGCGAAAGGATGGATTTTTGAAGAGGTTACTGGCTATTTTATTGTGTGCCAGCAGAGCACTAGATCCTTGAGACTCCCCAAAAACACCCTAGGTGTTGTCTAGGAGGACAACCTTATAATTTGTCTCTCTTCTCTCCTGTAAAGAGAAAAATTTGCATTTCTCTTGCAAGAGATCGAAGGGAAGAGAGACATTGCAGCACACTGCTTTCTCTCTCACTCCTCTGTCTCTCTTTCACCCTTGCTTGTTCATTTTCTCTCTATTCCCCTCCCCAATACACCTTCTTCCTTCTTCCTCCCTCCCAACACATGAGCTCCCAGTGTTCCGGACTTGGCCCCAGCTGGTTGCAGCCCTTTGGCACTTCTCCCTGAAATAAGCCGGGTTTATTTCATATGCAAATACTTTTCAAATTGCAGCAAAGCCAGGCATCTGCCTCCAACTGAAAGAGCTTTTCAGTAATGTGACTTAAGCTGAAGTGTGAGCCTCACCGGAGCTCAGTACCTGGCAAGTGAAAATGGAAGTTGTCAGGAGACAATTACATTAAATCCTCACAAAGTGTGAATAGCAAATGACCAGGCTGCTATGAAAAAGAGAGGGTTGAAGATACAAATTTCTTCTAAATACCATTTCTATAGATTTTTGAAGATGAACTATAATGAAGAAAAAGAAAAACTATAATGAAAACTATAATGAACTATAATAGAAAAAGAAAAAGAAAAAGAAGAAAAAGAAAAAGAAAAAGAAAAAGAAAAAGAAAAAGAAAAAGAAAAAGAGAAAAAGAAAAAGAGAAAAAGAAAAAGAGAAAAAGAAAAAGAGAAAAAGAAAAAGAAAAAGAGAAAAAGAAAATCAAGGGTGGTAGGAGAAGCATTGACCCTTTGGGTGGAGAAGACAGCCTGGTTGCCTCCAGGTGGTTGCAGGCAGGGTGGATCTTTCACAGAGGACATTGGGGTCACCCTCCTTGCTCGGGTCCCCAGTGGCACGATGTTCACAGAGCTGGTGAACCCAAATCCGCCTGTGTCTGAGCTGAAGAGGGGACGGCGTGGGTGTCTGCAGACACCGTCTGTGGTGCAGAGATGTGAGCTCTTCCAGGGACGTCCTTTGGCCTGTCTCAGGATTCAGCCCTAGGACAAGCTGAAACGTGACCCAGAAGTCCCCCAGACATCCTTTCTGACTTAAATTATTCCGTGATTCCCCTAACTTCATGTATTTAGACAAATTCTTACAGCGGTGACTTTCTTATTCAGCAGCTGAGTGTTTTACGAGCTCGCCCTTGTCTAGAAGTGAGTGAACTGGTGCTGGAAGAGGACCTGAGTAGGAATAAATCCCAACCTGTGGGTTTGTGGGGGTCTGCTAAAAATGAAATCAAAGCTTTCCACTCCTCCTGTAATGAGAGCTGCTCCATTGGCTTCCCCAAGTTCCCTTTTTTTCAGCAAAGAGCATCTTAGATCAGGGCAGTGATGCTTGAACGGTCAGTGGGGTGGTGGAGCCAGCGGGGTGCAGTGAATGGGACCCTGCTGCTCTCTCCGCATGCTTGAACGAATTGGTTAGCTCTGTCACCGAGCTAACCCACACAACCTTTTCAAGAAGCTAAAGGAGAGCATTGGAAAGAAAGCATGTGGGAACTGACAGGTCATGCTTTTATGGTCATCAGAAATTACTTGGCTGGAAACGCTGCCCACAGCAATGTCTGGAGCAGCCTCAGCAGCCAGGGCAGGAGCGATGGCACTTGCTTAGCCTGCTCCTGGGACTGTCTCATGTCCTCCGGCATGGCGTGCTTTTGTCAAGTCAATTAGGTGCAGAAATACTCCACTTTTCTAATCCAGCAAAGGTCCCCCCAGGCAGTTGCCTGTGGAGCAGAGCAGTTATCACAGCTGGTCCCACACTGCAGACTGGCAGGGCTCTCCTCTGCCCATCTGCCTTCCCCAGGTGCTGTCGCTGGACCCCAGCGCCCTGCCTGCCCGCCTGGCACTGCTCACCGTTTTCCATCTGATCCTTTAGATTTGCTCTTTGCCTCCAGCAATTCCCTCTGCAGAGGCTGCGGTGCTGTCAGCCTAGCTGAGACAAACAGGTCTCTGTGCTGTTTGCAAGGCAGCTACAGCTGCTTGGAAAAGTCCTTCCATCCCAGCCCTTCTTGCGGGACAGCCCTGTGAGGTGAAGCTCAGCCTGACGCTGGTCCCATCACCATCGAGGGAAAGTTTGGCATCCAGTGACATGTGCTGGTTTGCAGCGAGAGCGTGCTATGCCCACTGCATGCAGGGGAAAAGTGGGGCCCAGTCCTTGGAAATGGCAGCTGTGGCTTTAGATGCAGCGTTGGGCACATGTCCCATCCTCACCTGCTCCACCAGCAGCAGTCCTGGGGGCGTAGAAGGGGACAAACTCAGCCTTGTCCATCTCTGCTTTCAAGAGGTTGGTTGGACTCTGCCTTGCAGATCATCTCTGTCATGAGTAGAGCTGCTTTCAGTCATTCCTTGGGCCCTCTGAGTCATTCCCCATGTCTTCATTTCATCTGAATCCAGCCAGTCCAGGCAGACAAAGGATGTCACCTCCCTGGTCTGTTGGCTCCAATGACCTGCTGGTTGCGAGGCATCTTCCTCGTGAACACACTGTGGTCCTTCAAACCCTCACAAACACAAACAGAAAACATCTGCAAATCATAGCGGAATGAAAGCCTGCAGTTCATGTATCACTCTCTGCAATGTGAGAACCTTTTTTCTCCTGCTGGTACCAACTCTTGCATCCCCAGGGAAAAGCTGTTATTGAAATAGTGAAGCTGGGGAAATAAGTTCATACATACCGAGATATATGCAGGCAGAGAGAGAGAGAGACATCTAATTACTTTTTTAGGACCAGCTCTTTTGCTGCTGGGATCTGACTAAGATTTCTTGGCTTCCAGGTTATACCAAAGAGCCCAATGATGTGTTGTAGCTCACCAGCATCCCCTAGACCAGGATTTGATCCTGCGATCCTGCCTGGCTGGTTTCCTTCACCTCCAATACTCACGAAGCATCAAAGCTGGAAACCCACCACCCACACCCCAATTTCAGAGCAAATGATGATCCGAAGTATTTACTGACACAGCCAGGCTATCTCCCCCCATGCATCAGTGCCAGTGACTCTGGTTTTATTTTTTCCCCTCCCTGAGGTTTCTCAGTGTCACGGTGGAGCACAGGGAACCTCTCTCTACAGCTCTCACTCATTCACACTCTCTCTGTGCTGCTGCATTTAAGTGGAGACCTAATGCATTGCAGCAGGGAGCTTGTCACAACATATTAGCAGGGTATCTCTGGATAATTCCCTTCCATCAGCTCAACTACATCTCGTTTTCCAGGAAGATTTTAGGAAATGCTTGTATGCATTATACAAGGCTCAGGAAATAGCTCTGACTTGCTTTGCAGAGCTTTCACACAACCTGGCCGGTACTTCACTCGCTGCTTTTGATGCATTCCTTGAGCTGATTTTTTTCCCCTGTACCTATCTGATGACTTTCTTCCCTCTTCTAGCTTTGCCTTGCTGAGGGCTTGATTCATCTGACCTAAAGCAGCTGTCTTGTTTGGGGTGGGAAGAAGGGACCTTAAGGTGACTGGCCCCAGTGTCGAGACCTCCACAGTGACAGATGACGACCCTCCCCCACCAAGTAATATAAAAGTTAAAACAAAATAAACTGAAAGAACAATGGAGAAAGATGTGGTTTTGCTTTACAAAATATTTCAGTGCCTTAAAAAAACTCTCCCAAGCTCAATACCGGGATGCCCTTGGGCCTTTTCCCCAATGAACCCATCGTGATCACTGTTTCCCACTGAACAGTGTTTCCCAGCCCGTGAATCATTTTGTGTTAAATAATCCCAGTCACCATTACAGGGCTGGTTAAATGGCAGGCAAACATCCATAGATCAGTCTGTCTCATCCTTACAGCACAGTGATTACAAGGAAGATCTATCAGCTGGATAATGTCCGCAGAGCAGCCATTAAGCTGACTTGGGGCTGATCCAGGTCCTTTGGCTGGAATAAAGAGGTTAATCACACAAACTCGTTTCACGACTATTACTTTTGTGGCTCAAACTCCCTGTGCGCCTTCATCACAGCAGCAGAAACACAGTACAGAAGCCACTGGGCATGTCACAGAGGACATCCAGGCTCTGGGCTTGTCCTGCTATTGGGAAATGGGATGATTTCAGCTTCCAGACACTGGATTTAGGGATAGAAATCTGGTTGAACCCTTGCCATAGTCCCAGGATCCCACAGCCAAACCCTGGTCTGCATCAGCAGGGTTTCCCTTCCTGGCCCCTGATGGGAGCTGCAGCCCTATAAAGCTCATGTTAGAATAAAACCTGAGGCACAGTCAAGCTCTTACAGAGATTCACATGAAATAAAAGCACCTTGAAGGGACCAGAGCAACCCCAGGATCTGATGGGATCACAGGGAAGAAGGGCTGATCTCAAACAAGATGCACAGGCTCCTTCTCCCCACCAAGCTAAGCCAAGTGATTCTGGTCCCTGGCTAACTGAGCATGCTAAATGATAATAACAGAGTGAGAATAGGAAAAAAAAAAAACCCCACATTGAAGACTGGAAGAAAAACCACAGCTCATCAAGATATCTCTGATCCAAGCAATACTTAAAGCCCAGGTAAAGTTTGACAATATTAATATTTTTCTGAGCACCCAAGGTCCTTGGCAGAGGTCAAACCAGAGCTTTTTTGGTT
Source organism: Haliaeetus albicilla (assembly GCF_947461875.1). Lineage (NCBI taxonomy): Eukaryota > Metazoa > Chordata > Aves > Accipitriformes > Accipitridae > Haliaeetus > Haliaeetus albicilla. The sequence goes on along the minus strand of NC_091489.1, from coordinate 4,770,164 downwards.
TGCGGTGGTAGACCTCTGCTCTGAGAACAAACCCCTACTCCTTGATGGGTGTCACTGAGAAGCAATTTGCCTCTGCAACCCCCTGAGCTTGTAAAAGCCAAGAAAGGTCCTGGATTGCCTCAGGTTAGACAGGATTGTATCAACAAAGCTATCTCATTGCAGCATAAACATAATGGCTGTGCAGGTTATATCCCTGCATGTTTTGCTTCTTCCCTTGCTAAAAAATTATGTGTGCAGACAGCAAAGCCATGTCTCAGCAGCCGAGAGGCTATTTACTCATCTGTCTCTCTGTACTCCTTCACCCCCTGAAAGTGGCAGGATGTCCCCATCACGGCAGCCCATGCCATTCCTGCCAGCCACAGCAAAATCCAAGCCCAGATGAAACCTGCTCAGCGGCAGGTATAGCCCAAAATACAGAAAATTCATCAAAAGACTCATGGATCAGCAACGAGCTCTTGCCGGCCAGCTGAGCACCCCTGTGAAAACTGGCGGTTTTTTCTGGGCCCCCTATTTTGGTCCTTCTGGGATTTATTTTGCAAACGAGAAAGCACTTGCGTGTGTCACCTTGGTAGCACCTACAGACTGTGCAGTGACCGTCCCCGCGCTGTCCCCGCCGGGCTGGCAGCCCTGGGACACAGCCCCACACACAGCAGCAGCACAGGGCCTCCCGAAACCCCTCTGCCAGGCACAAATAGCATTTCCCATTTTCTTAAATTCAGCACGACTCTTCCCCCTGGGCTTGAAGCCGGCTGCTTGTGTTTGTGGTAAGAACCGCTGTGAAGTTCCTGCACACACATCGCATTGGGATTCTGCTCTGTAATTCACCCTGTTAAAAGCATTGGTACACTTTGCTTTACACATCCTTTACAAGCTGGGCTTTAAGCTTAGTTGGCAATATGGGAAATGAAAGCACAGAGGAGCCCCTGGTTTGCCCAAGCAGATTGCTCATAGGACTGAAAAACACTGGAAAAGGGCCTGATTTCCCAAACTGTTCCTGCTCTCCGGCAGATGCAGGCGGAGGAAGTTGCACAGGGTGATGCTGGTCCAGGTCCCTCTTGTGACGGAGAGATTGGCCTTTGGGACTCCAGTTTGTTTTAGCCCAGTTTTCAAAAGGTTCCCATCTGCCTGCGGTCTGCTCTTCCAGCCTTGTCGGTCTGCTGCTCTCACTGCTTCCCTCCTTCCCAGCACCCTCCGCTGTTTCGTGAGCCCTTCTCCTCCATCTCCCCATGCTCCCTATGTGCCTCCTCGGAGCCAGTCCCCATCAGCCAGCACCTCCTGGGGACCCCTGCGTACTCCCAGCCAGGCTGCTGGTGCTTGCCCCAGTTTGCTCTGCCCAAACTGGGAAGGGGAAAGTGGAACAGCTGGGAAATCCCAGCTCTTGAAGGCAGGAGCTGAGGAAATGCCAGGCAAGTGTAGACCCCTGCAAGCAAGCAAATGATGGATTAAACACACCCATGTCAGATTGCAGGACCCTAGAAATAATCCTGGAATTTGTCCTCTCCCCCGCTGGAGAAGGTCAAAGGGATGGAGATGCCTCAGAGAAGCAGCTCTCTGACCTTCACTGGAGAGAGGGATGTTGTCTCGAAGGTGCTGCCTGCAGAGCACATGTGAATTTGCTTGGGAGGCAGTTAGTGCCCTGGGAAGGGACGGGGTGCAGCAGGCTCCAGCGCTGGCTCAGCATGTTGGCAGCATGACATAAATCACCGCTGCTCTCCCTGCCCATGCTGCTTTGTCTGCTGAGAGCGCAGGACATGTGTTCTCTATAGGTGTACCACGCGGGATAATAAATGTCTGATCTCTGCCCGGAGGCAGTGACAGATTGACGATTCGTTTCGTTCTGACCTCCTTGCACATGGCACTGCTCAGGAGCTGAGGATTCAGCCACAGTGGAAGCCATTCGGACATAACTCAGCCAAGGACAAGGACACATCCCTCCTCTTTCAAAAAAATTTACCTTGCTAAGGCATTTCTTGGATCCTTGTTACTAGGCATCTAAGGACGCCAAGACCTTAGAGCATCTCTCTGAGGCTGGACCACGCTCCCATCCTCTTGCAGAGCCTTGGCTGTAAATGCCCAGCAGCTCAGTGTGCTCACCTAAAACCCCAGCAGCCCAGAGAGGCTTTTACGCTGGTCCCTGCAAGCATGGCTCGGTCCATAGGAGCAAAAGGAATCTGTGGAGGACACTCACAGACCTGAGCTGCTTGTACGTGGGGAGGAAAAGAGATGTCTTGGCAAACCCACCACTTACTAAATAACTGAACCTGTACAAGCCAAGCTTAAGAAGACAGGGCAGGTGACGCTAAGAGGTGCTCTTCTGGGCTGGCATTAGCTGTCAGAAAGATTAACCAGCACTAGAAATCCCAAGAGTGGAGGAGAACCACAAGTGATGTTACTGGAGACCTGGGTGAGCAGCCCGAGCAGCCGCTGCATTCACGGTCTGACCTGCTTCCCCCTGCCCTCTCCCCTGCCTGCTGCTCCACGGCTAATTTTAGTTTAAAGGGCTTTTATCAGCTGCCAAGCCTCCAGTACGCTCCAGGCATTCTGTAAGAACCAAGTCTCCTCCCCGTGGCTTTCCGAAGGGAAATATTCGTGAGGTTTTGAGGGCGGCAGAAGTGACAGCTTCCCACGAAGCAGCCGTAGCTCCTGCAATCTGCCCTTGGAAGTGCCCAGGAAAAATATCTCCTGGACCAGAACTTCTCTAAGGGCATTTCTGTGCCTCACTTGACCCGTTTTAGCACCTTCAGCTTCAGGGGAGACTCTCACCTGATGCTGAATGAGTCACTCCCACTGACTGGAAGGCTCCAGCTATTAAAAAGCCTAAATTTCCAGGTGGTTTATAAAAAATAGAAGATCCACTTTGGGGTTCTTACCCTTCTAGTTTGGGTGCCTTTGGGTCACATTTTCTAGTCTTCATTTCCTAATTTTCCTGTTTGAATGGAAGGTGACCATTCCTGCAGATTCAATATCTCAAGCCTGAACACAGACCAGTGTTTTGGGACTCAGTAAACCTGAGCAGTGCAAACACCTCTCTGCCTAGAAAGCAAGCAGAGCCAGTTCCTTCCCATGGGAAAGGAATTCATGGACACGGCAATGACTTTCTTAGCAGCAGCAAAGCTTTCAAAGTGCAGAGTGCTTCAAAGGCAACAGCTCACTCAGCGTTAAACAAGGCAAATTTTGCATTGTGCATCTTGCTGAGCACACCTTCCAGCTGCAGGTAGCTTTGAGCAGACCAGTGCACTGAAGTGCCAAGCTGGAGCCAAATCTTGCAAAACTAGTTAATTTAGATGCTTATGCTCAAGTTAATGGGAACGTGGAGGCTTTTGCTGTGTTGAGTCATCCTATTTAGCAACAAAACCCCAAGTAGAAAAAGACCCATGAGACCACATCCCTGCTTCAGAGTGGATATGATTGCCTTTCTGTAAAGCTCACGAGCTGGGACAACGGACTGTGCCAGGCAAAGCTGAGTGTGGGTTTCGTCTGCTCGCAGGTCAGAGTGCTGCCAATGCACCTTCTGCTGGCACACGAACAAAGAGGCAGCTCCAGCTGCTGCCCATTTCCTTCCCGTGCTTAAGATGTAAGCTTCCACTTATCCGTGCGGCTGGTTTCTGAGCCGCTTCTCTGGATAATTGGCAAACCACAAGCAGCAAGATTGATTGCAGAATGGAATTAGATGCTGAGGCTGCTAGCTGTACATCCCGGCCCTGCACTGGGGTCCCAGCACCCTGGAGGCTGTCATCCCTGCAGCAGGCAGAAAAAAGCAGGGGAGATGGATGGGGAGAGAGGAATGAGCTATAGCAGACATCTGTCAGCGCGTCCGTGAGGCTCTGCTGCTGGATTCAGTCCCACTGAATTGCAGCGCTGAGAGGTTGAGGGATGGCGTCCCGTCTCGTGGTTCAGCACACCTAGTGCCGAGCGGCTGGGATACGGCAAGGGAGGACTGCCCTTCCCCAGTGCACATCTGAACTGGGACATGGACTGGTGACCTCACACTGTCTGGGGCTGACCATGGTGAACTGTGAGATGAGGCTTTTCTGCAGCCCAGCATCAGCAGATGGAGCCTGACCCAAGCTGCATTTTCACTAGTGAGCATCATTCCTGCCAGCAGGCATTCCCTGGTAGCCTGAGGTCAAAAACTCCCCGTGCAAAAGTCTGGATGTGAAAGATGCCTCTAGCTTCATACCTGGCTCCATCCCAGATAGCCTAGGACATGCACAGAGGAGGTGGAGGAGTCAGGCTGCAAGGAAGAGAGATCTTCTGCAAGTGGGATATACTGCTTTGCAGAGAGGTGGGAAAGGAGGAAAAGCGGAGATTTTTTCTTCTCTCTTCTCTTCTCTTCTCTTCTCTTCTCTTCTCTTCTCTTCTCTTCTCTTCTCCATCCAGAAAAGGGGAATGCACTGCTCCAAAGGCAGCTCTGCCCTATTATTAACTGCTCTGCAGAAGCAATTACTGCAGTTGCCACAGCAATGCTCCGCATGTGTGGAGGGAGGTGCAGGCCAGCACGACTTTCCCATTTACACACGATGCCCACCATTAAGACATTCAAGAACATATGCTGAAGAGGGAAATATATCCCTGTCTAAACTGGATCCTCTTCTACAGATGAGCTTTGTGATTTCCTCTTTCCCCCTGTAATAAACTGCAGTCCTTTGGGTGACCCTTACTCAGCAGTTAATTATTCCTAATGAAGGAAAAATCCTGGCTGAGCAATGGTGGAGTAAAACATGCAGGAGAAATACAGTTAGCAAACTGTCAAGGACCTTAAACTTTATGGAATGAAGCATTATAGGTGTATTAATAATCTCTGTGCTTCTTATGGACCGGTGGACTTTATAGAACAAGAGAGCAAACCAAAAGACATACCAAGTAAATGACTGGACTTTTTCCCCAGCTGAAGCAGTGAGGACCTACAGGATCACAGTTAACATGTGCCTGGAGAAAAATACATGATAGAAAGAGGATTTTTACCTATGTGGCTAAATTATTTTATCACTGCAACTAGTAGGCAAGCTAGCTTTCCCATCACTTCCCACAATAACCACCTCATCTGTACACAGGCCACAGCTGGAGAAACAGAGAAGGTGGAAAGTTTTTGGACTCATCAAGTATCAGGAGATTGTCTGTGAGATTACTGTAAAGGAAAGATGTGCCAACATCCCCAAGCTTGCAAATAAAGTGGGCTCAGAGGATACAAAACTGGACAACGCTTTGCCAGACTTTTTTTTGGCTGCACGTGCAAGCCATTTTGTACCAGCACCATCCCCAGCAGCCACGAATGTTTTCCAAGAGCCACGTTCTTGGGCTTAGAAAGACAAAGGAGCGTGGCTTTGGAGGACCTACTCATGCAAAACACCTCAAACAACAGCTGAGTCCATTTTCAGGTTGCGTTACCCTGAAAGCAGATGGAGATGAGGCTTTGTATGAGCCTCGAGCTTCGAACGGAGCCATCCCCATATCAAAGCTCTTTCCCTGCAAGGCTGCCAGTCGCCGTCATGCCAAATGGCACGGTTGCTACGAGTAACAGCCGGCACCACCTCCGACACAGCCACCGTCTGGCTTCTTCCCATCTCCCAGCGCAATGGCCCAAGCTGGCTGGTGTCTTGGCATGAACCCACCCTCTAATTAAGGCATAAGAGAAGGAAGGGGAAACCTTCAAAGAAATCCCACCAAAAACCCTTAGAGGAAAGCTTCAGATCTGCCCAAGCAATCGCCTGATCTGAGTCCTCTTCACACAGCATGGTCTCGCTCAGCCTCTCAAGCCCATCTGCCCCGAGGGCGCTTCGTCTCTGCCCTTCGTGCCACCACAGAGATGCCTTTTATAGAATTTTACATTATGTTGGGATTTTTATTTTATTTTTATTTTGCTTCTTTTTGTTCTCTGCATCGAGGCCCTGTGCGTCATTCCTTCTGGGTTTTATTTGATTGCCTTTTTGGAGATGAGCAGATTAATATTTCATCAACTATACAGGGAATAAATAACCAGATTTGAAAGACATCCAGAATCTCTCCTGCCTTGACTGGCATTTACAAACCTGATGAGCGGGGAGGCATTTTTGCCACAAGCTGTTTCTGAGGAAGTCACATCCTTGCCGTGATCTCTGCAGGACTTTTCCATCGCCCATAACATGTCCATGCCCAAGATGTTGTGTGGTCATACCCAAAGGAAGGGTGTATCTGTTGCAGTATGTGCAACACTGTGGATGTGGCCATACCACTGGCAGATCCCCAGAGGCACAGGCATGTCCTCACATCAGCAAAGCTGCACCAGCCACGCAAGAGCATCGTGTACACCCATGCAACTCACGTACATCCATGCAACAGCATCACGTACAATGCAACAGCACCTTGCAAGGGAGGAATGGGTCCCTGTGCTGCTAATGCAGACACAGGCACCAACAGCATGCTGACAGGGTCACGCATCTCTCTGTCCCCTGGTGCATGAAAGCAGAGCGCTTTCGGCTGGCGGATTGATGGGATCAGTCTCCAAAGTAAAACTGTGGAGTTTTTCCCAACCACAAACTGCAGCATTTCATTTGATGGGAAATGCCAATCTGCTGATTGGCAAATTTCAATTGACTTAGCTAAAGCATTTTGATTGAGAAAAATAATAATTATGACTATTATTATGATTAGTTTAGCATTCTGCCTTGAGGTTTAATTAGCTGTAAAACAAAAGCTTTTGTGATTCTCTTCTATTCAAAATTGACACTTCCTCCCAAAAGAAATTTGAAAAATATGACAAGCTATTTTAAGAAACTCGGAAATCAAATGAGACGTTCATTTAGATCCCTGATCTTTGTGGGTTTCCCAGCTTCCTTGAGTTTGCTTGTTTTGATCTGCAGACACTGTTTCGGTGTTTTTGCTAACATGGTATCTCCTATTGATGCATATAATCCAGGGAGGGGAAAAGAAGGGGCAGGAGGGAATTATCCATGTACTGAAGGAATCAGTTGTTTGCTGCATGGAGCAATGAGTCAGAGCAAAACCCAGCCCAACTCGTGTTTTAGTTGAGTTTTCCTTCTCCCAGGAGGACACTGGTTTCTCTCCCTATATGACTGCATGGACAACTTCTGCATGTCCAGCAGAGATTGAAGGGGTCTGAAGCATCCAGAGGCTATCCCAGCCTTTTGCAAGGTCTTCAGGACCAAGAAACTTTTCTGGCAGCACAGCTCTAAGGTAATAACCGTTAAAGGATGTTGTTCATTGAGTAACAAGCCTTTGGCTTCCCTCCCTGCAACGTATTCAGCGGGTCTGTGGTTTAAGCTTTCCTGCTCTTCTTTTCAGAGCAGCCGTAAGGCTTGCAGGGACAAGGCAGGCTATACTGAGTGGTGAAATACGACAGGGCTACCCGAATTTGGGGCATGTTTATATGATGTAGTGACCTGGAATGAGGGAAACCTGGTCCCAGCAACCACTTTCTTTTGTCAGGCAGAATTTGAGAGCATGTTCTTCCCCTCACTCCAGGTCTAGGAGGAGGGAAAAGGGTCAGACACAGGACAGAAAGCCTGAAACTGGATTTTAAAACCAGGGCAAAAAGCAAGTCCCCTGGGAGAAACTTGATGTGTTGGGTTGGGTTTTTTCTCAGCCTGCAGCTGCTAACGCAGCTCCACGTGCTGACAGTCCTTCCTCCACCAAGTACTGCACTGAAAAGCATCTTCAGCTTCACTCGATTTATGCAGGAAAGAAACGGTCCCACACACTGGTAGGGAAACTGAGGCACATTGCTGATCTCAGCTGTGTTTTTAGCTGAGAAGACAAACTCTACTTTTCCATCAACCTGATCTGCATGTCCATGACACCAAGGATTATTTTTTTCCTGCAGATGTCCCACTTGGAATCAAAGCCCCATGGCCCACACTGCTACTGATGCCCCATGTGGGAAGCGGGGACACATGTGCCACATTGGTCCAGTGCAGGGACCGGCCCCAGTCTCGTCCCCATTGTGCAGGATGGATATATGGAGTTGCATGTTTTCCCCAAACAAGGGGAGGGGATGGTTGCAGGGGAGAATGTAGGAGCACTGCGGTGGTGTAAGTCGCACAAACAGCCCCATAGAGCAGCCGTCGTGGAGCAGCTCAGAAACAGGAGTGTCAAACCATATGCAGTTACGTAAAATAATAATAATATACCAAAGGCAGATAAAGTCAGGCTAAATCGCTCCTCTCCCTCCTTCCTGGAGATCTGATATTTCTCTTTATCCTCCCCATCCCTAATACCAATCTCCCACATTTGTCTCTGCGCCGCACCAAGGAGTTTGAGATTAACCATGACGAATGGACTGATTTCCTTGTCTCAGGGACTGTTTTATTTTTCCTTTGCCACATCTGACAACTTGCATTTTACTATAAATCCCCTCAATTAGGCCTTTCAAATAGCACTGCAACCATTTCCCTGATATATGGGGAAGGAATTCTCTTCATGTCCCTGGCAACCAATTCCTTGACTAAAAGTAGTTGATGTTCATTTTTGCTTTCCTTCCGTCACCCCACACTTTGGGCACCTGAGAAGAGTATGGCCATTGCACGTGTCCCACTCAGTGGCCGTGGGCAGGCTGAGATGGTCAAGGACGAGCCTCAGGGGCTCAGCGTGGAAATGGGGTCCCCAGTGCTCCCAGCTGCAAGGTGCCTTCTGTCCCCTGGGGTGCACAAAGCCTTGAGCAGCCCCCCAAAACCAGAGCATGGGGCTGTGTCCTGGTCCCACGATGCACTCGGTGAATGGGCTGAGTCCAGGCTGCTCGAGGGTGCAGGAGTTTTCTCAAGCCTCTTTTAGAAAATTTTGCATTTTCAATTAGGCATATTGAAGTGAAAGGTGACGCAGAGGTGGCTCTGGCGTGTGTCTCATCCTGTCACTTGTCAGGGGTAGGGGTGTTAGGAGACCTAAGAAACAAAGAGTTTCCTGAATTTACCAGAGCTTTGCATATTTTCAAATTTCTTTGCCAAAGCAATGACACAGTTGATTAAATCCAGCTAATGCCGGAAGATTTATGTCTGTGTTGTTTATTCCCTTTAATTACTGGGCCAGTATTTACCCTTTGGGGCCTGGGATGAGCAATTGGTTGCACCCACATGCTGGGATGCAGCCCTGGCTGGCTGCTTGTGCCTCGGTCCAGCAGATGCAGGAAGGACCTTGATCACCTCCTGCCCTCTTCCATGCTTCAGAGACAGAAAGTGGCTCAGCGAAGATGGATGGAGGCTGTGACCGTGAATCCATCAAGGGACACTGCCCTTCTATCGATCCGTCTGCAATATGCCGCGCTCTGCAGCCATTCCCAGAGGCAGAGCCTGTGGTTGGGCTGAAGAGGGGAGCACGGTCCAGCACCCCCTGAGAGGCTGTTGCTGGATGCACCAACATCAAGTAGGGGAAACATCTTTGGTCCCCCCAGGATTGTGACCCCCCAACGGCAATGTCTTCTGTCATCCCCTTCCCAACAACACACCTTGGCTCTCCTTATTTCCTTGAGGAAAGAAGAAACTGTAACTCGCTGCCTGGCTTTCTGCTGCCAGGTCACCATGGGCAGGTGGAGCCTGGCACTGTCCCCGGGTGGGTGCAGCAGCCACAGCCGGGACGACCCCCCCCCAAGCCTCACGTGGATGCACAAGGGATGCCCTGGAACTGCCCTGGCACAGGGGAGCAGGCTTCACTCAGAGAGAGATTCATCCAGCTCAGGGATGGACCCATGCCTGGCCACAGTGTCCCCAAGAGACAGGGGATGTGGGGGACCCCTCCCCAGGAGCCAGGGTGGAGGCTGCCAGGGGATGGCAGGAGGTGAGACAGAGAGGTACGACAGAGACCCTTTAAGGTCTGAGGGTTAGGCTTGCGGGGGGGAATGTCATTAGCCAAGACCCCAGGAGCATCATCCAGGCTCCCCTGCACCACCCACTGCTGCTGCCCACCCTCCCCAGGACCCATGTCCCCCAAAATGGTGCTCCCCTCCACTGTCAGTTCAAGCCTCCCTGCTCCTGCCCCATCACCTCTGCCCCCTCCACCACAATCCTACAAAGAAAACCACCCTCCCAGCAGCACCCCCACCTCCTCTGTGACTCAGTTTCCCCCCGTTATAATCAAGTGCCCCCGGCAGAGTCCCACTGCGTGGAAGGACCTACATCCACCTGCCCCATGCCCCCTCCTTGTCTCAGGAGCATCCCCCTCACAAGGAAGGTCTGAAGCCCCTTCCACCCCATCCTTATGGGAAGGGGAAAGGGGCTCTCACTTCCCTTCGCGTTCACCAGCAAAAGGGGCTGCAAAGGGTGACAGCAGGAGGGGAAGCATCCCCTTCCCCCAGTCCCTCTGCCAGAACCCTGGAGCCAAATCCCCGAATACATAAACCCTCCCGCAAATTGCAGCCCCAAGCTCTTCGCATACACACACTGGAGCCCACAGCCTCTGCAGGAGAGCCCGCAGCAAAAAAATGGGAGTGTGGGGGGCAGAGAGGGGACAGCGTGGTCCAAGAGGAGCTGGGGGGGGGTAGGTGGGGGTCCCTGGGTCGGTGGGAAGTTTCTGCTGCTAAAGATGCTGAGGGAGGGAAGGAGAAAGGGGAAAAAAAAAATCAAATAGAGTTGGAAAGCACTAGGGAGGTGGAGGAAGGAAAAGGGGAGGAGGAAGAGGAGGAGGGAGGGAAGGGGGGAGTGGGAGGCTGGTGAGGAGGGATGTAGCCCATCGCCAGGCGAGCTGGAAGGTGGGAAGGCAGAGGACCGGCTCCGAGGGAGGTTATAAAAGGCAGGAACGGGTCGCTGAGCAAAGCGGAGGGCGAAAGGTACCTGCCGCCTCCGAGCAGCCCCACCGGGACCCGGACACGCTCCTTCGCACGAAGCCCAGAGGATTTTATCCCCGACGGCAGAAGGAGCCCAGCAGGAGTGGGGACCGCTGCCAACCATGCCCCGGAGAGCTGGGCACAGTGGGAGTTAAGGATGGTGCCCAGCCTGCGTCCTGCCCTCCTCCTCCTCCTGCAGGTAAGATGCTTTTAAGTCTTTTTCTCCCAGAAGGGCCCTTCTGCCTTCCTCCCCATCAGCCCTCCGCACCCTGCACCGCTCGCTTTCTCTGCAATGACTTTTCCATTTCTTTGAAGGAAGGGAAAAGTAAAAGGAGAAATCGCTACACAAAGGGCCCTCAGGAGAATTCCTCCAGTCAAGGCGCGGGGGCTTGGCAAGAGCTCACGATGCCCAAAAACTAGCAGGGAGGGGGCTGGAGTCAGTGAAAGGATCATTAAAGGGGGGGACACTCACAGCCAGGTCCTCCTGAGCGCAGCCCAGCTCTCCCAGCAGCTCCTGCCTCACACCTCCCAGTGAAACCAGCTGCCACCAGTTTTCCTTAGGCTGCTGGGAGGGGGTGGCTGCTCTGGGGGTGTGATGGATGGAGACAACACAAATGCAATGCCTAATTGTACCCCCCCTTAATTGATTTTCTAAAGAAACCTCTCCTTCCCCCCCTCCACGCGAAAAGCATAAGACTTCCCTCTCTAAATTGCTTGCTGTGGAACTGTAGCCACTGCTAATTTTGCAGCTCTGCACAAAATGCAAATGCTTTGTCAGAAGCAATATTCCTCCTCCCCGAGGGCTCATCAAGAAATGAAATGTTCCCAGCCCAAAGCATGTTTAAATCCCAAACCCTAGGGAAACAAGGAGATGAAAAGGTTTCCAGTGAAATCTTGAACGTTATTTGAACAGACCTATGCAGGCAGTTAAACAAAATGATCAGGTTTTTGATTAAACCTCCGTGTCAAAGAGGGTTAAAAGAGAAAATTTGCCTGGCTCTGTGCAAAATGCTGTCTCAGTGGCCCAGTTGTGATGGCAGAGTTAAAAAAGCAGAAAAAGCAAAGGGTCAACCCTCTCCGTTAGCACCATTGCAGTTCATACCCCGCGGGCTGGTTTCTCACTGTGCATCAGTGAGAGCAGGGAGGAGTATTTAGCTGCACCTTTTGGATAGCAAAGTTCTCACCTAAGCAATGAGAAGAGCTGATATGCACCAGGCGACCTCCTTGCCAAGTTGGTGTTGCTTTTAAAAGCTCCTCTTCTGAGCAGCTGTTTTCTCCTATAACTGCACACCCCTAATCCTGCTTTATAAGAGCTCTTCGGTGGTTATATTCCCTGGTTGGGGTTTTGTTTGGTTCCAATGCAAGAAACGAAGGTGAGACAGAGCAGGATCTCTTCCCCCCAACCCAGGTCCTACTTGGCCAGTATGTGGGGACACGGTTGGCAAAGCCACAGACCAGGTGCAATAGGGGCAGGGTCTGAGAAGGGGACAGCCAAGCAAGCATGACAGCTCCCGATAGCTACTATATAAGCAAAAAGTGGTCAGAAAAAAAGCCCAGAGGTGCTGAGACACAGCGCCCATCCTCGGCTAAACCTCCTCAGGCTCAGGGGTTTCCCCAGACATCCCTAGGTGTTCCCCAACGATGGTGTCCTTGTGATGACGGGGGGCCAAATCCTCAAAAAGCTTCCAGACTTTGAGAGCAAAACCACCCCTGTGCTAGGGCTGAGACCAGGAGGGAGTCACAAAAACCAGCCCAAGCAAAGAGAAGTCTCCCCCAGCCATCCCCCAAAAGAAACGCCCATTATACAAAACACCTCTTTGCAGTCAAACTATCTGTTTTTTTCTTATAAATATATGCAAAAAAATTCAGACCGTGTTCCAGCACAGTCCCAACCCTCCCCTGGGGACAGCATGGGCTAAAGGACCATGAAACTCCAGCCTTAAGTGAACATGTCCCTGCAGCCAGGCATACTCACAGCAGCGTCCAGCCTGCGAGTGCAGAGACCTGCAGCAGTCCAGCTCCAACGGAGAGCTCAGCAGGGGCGAATCTCCCCTGCTTGGGCAAATTTTGCAGCCTGAATATTCCTGGGCTGGCACAGCTGAGGTGTTCCCCATGCATCCAGTTTAGCATCGATTTGTCCACCTTGCCTTGCTGGGTAGACATCCCTCAGGGAGTTGGACAGACAGACCAGGAGAGAGGCAGTCAAACTTGCTGCAGAATGCTCTCTGGCACCCTGCAAGTCATTTAAACAAACTAAAGTGGTTAAAAAGAAACAGTTCACCTGCAGCTTTGTCAGGAACCGATGACGCTTCTGGGGCTGATAAAACTGTTTACGAAAGCATTTTATGAAAAAACAGAATTTGATGCTGGGCCTGGGGTAGTTTCCCCCCTCCCTTGATCAGCTCCAGCACCAATAAGCCAAAAAAACAGCCCCCTACCCCTTCACTGCTCAAATCCTTGCATAAGATGCGGTGCTGCAGTAGCAGGACATGTTGACCCTGGGGATCTCTTCTAGTCCTCGCTTTCCTTAAAGCCAGAGTTGATTCAGCGTGTATGAAATCATCCCCGTGGTTTCGCATCTCCAGTAAAGAAGTGAATGGAAATGGCACAGCCTGCTCCCAGAATAGCTGCTCTATCACCATAGGATGAATATATAGAAATATGATGAGAATAGCCTGCACAGCCGGCTCAACCCTGCCCTGAAATACAGCTCTGCCCACCAGAAATCCTGCACAGGGCTGCCCCAGAAGTTTGTTGCGAGCAACAAGCTCAAGCTGAGGTCCTAGTCTGCAGCATTTAGAGAGGCTGCATCTGTGGTTTTATCTTGGAGAACAGTATTTGGACCCAAAGGAAAGCACAAATCATTAGCACGGGGTTCCTTCAACAAACAGAGCCCAGGAGCCGTTGTCCAACGCTTGAGAGCTGTCACTCATGAGCGGGTGGCTCTTTCTGAAGATGGTATAACATACCCAGAGGCCCATCTGTTGTTTTTTCTTTTTTCCCTAACTGTATTTTGAGCTAATAGAAGAGACCCTCCTTCTCTGCAGAGTGTCCTGCTTTATCAGTGAGTCACCCACCCAGAAGCAATCGCCTCCATTCAGGTGGCAGAGGGCAAAGGGTGTTGGAATTTGCAGATCATAGTCCCTCTTCCACCCTGAAATCCTGTACTGTTTGCCCTGGAAAGGCAATGGCAGATGCAGCTCTGGTGTGGCCAAGCTTTCCCTAGCTGTGAATGCAGATAAACTGGAGGAAAATTACAGGTGAATTAAATGGTGGCTGTTCAGCCCAGGTGATGGATGAGGGAGGGGGCTTGGGGCAGCCAAGATGTGGGTCTTGGGAGACTGCTGGGGAAGACAAATCTCCAGCCCCAAAATGAAAATATCTGTGAATGCACATGGGTCCCACATGTACAATCTGCAGGAGAGTTTAATACAACCACCTTAGAAAAACAGCCCTCCCTTGTGCTTGTGTCCATCACTCTAACTCTTCTTTAGCAGCCTTTGCTCTGGCAAATCCGGATGCCACAGGAGCTGCTTTGATTCACACAGTGTCCCCTTCCCTGGCTTGTTTGTGCCTTTAGCTTCCAATATCCAAATGCCGTTATTCTTTTTTTTACTTGTCTCCAAAAATCCATGCCCCTTTTGATAGGTAAATGAAGTCAGAATTATTTACGGCAAGCGAGAGAGGCCAGAGCTTAATCCAGAAAAACCTTTAATTGCTCATAAATCAGGTTTTACAGGGCATTCATTTAGCCCCGATTGATATTCTTTTGTTAGGATCTGTATCCAGCATGCTCAGAGAGAGAGTCCAAACAGAATCAATACTCACACCAAAGCCTCTGTCTACACACAACAGGGGCTAGCCCTCTAATCTGGCTAAATTCATAAATTCACAGATTTTAATGCCAGATGGAGGCGTTCTCACCGCCTGCTCTTCCCCCCTGAGTAACATCAGCCACAGAAAATCCCCCCGTGGCTCTTGCTTTGAGCCTCGTTCTGCTGCCTGCACTTTGCCTTGATGCCTTGACGCTCCCAGGGCTCCTGATGTGGCTTTGCATGAAAGCAAGTGAAGGAGCTTGTTAGTAAAGCGCAAATCTTGGAGAAATCTTGAGCTCAGGGGGTGGCAAAGCAGGTCACTGTCAGGGCTAAGGCAGGGGGCTGTAGAGGGGGTCCTTCATGGGCCAGATGCTCCCTGGGGCTTTCATTCATGGCTTGGACCAGGGATGGGATTTATCCAAGTGAAAGCCCTCAAGGTGGAGGTGGTAAGAAGCTCATCACCTGCAGAAGACGGTGCCTGTAAGTCAGAGGAGACAAGGGCAAAAGGGATCCCCCACAGCGGAGGGAAGGCAGGGGTTAGGGAGGGCTGGAGGCACCCTGGCCACCTCCAAGCACATTTGGGTGGGCAGCTCTTTCGGTCAGGCTTTTCAAGGCTACCTCCAGCCTGCGGCTGCGGTGTTGGCAAAACATGCCGCTCCATGCTTTCCCTTCCCACGCCACTGATGTTGCTCTGCCATCCGAGGTTGGCATCCAGCTCTTTTAGCATTCGCTGTGTTTAATGCCCAAAGCCTGACACCTTTTTCTGCAGGCTTGGGGCGAAGAGCAGTCTCGATCCCAGCCTAACACCCCAGGGAACCCCAGCAAAGGTCCAGGGCAGAGACGGTGCTCAGCCTTTCGCATGCCCATGTGTCCCAGGAGGTTGTTCTTCCACACCAAGTGTCGCAGGAGGCAGCAAGCCGAGCCAAGCTGGGGAGCAGAAG